>NC_058160.1:4007014-4214514 GCF_020080835.1 Cotesia glomerata | reverse complement strand
CTCTAGGTCATGCAGCTATCATCCCACACAATTTCCACCACCTACCACCCTTTTTTCTCAGCATCACTTACTTTGCGCAGCTGCTTGCCAACCCTCTACATTAAAGCATACATGTATTGTGTCTTTCTACTCGAGATGCAAACTTGATCTCACAGCTCGTGGGAAAATGAGGGTCACGATAGCTAAATCAATATTATGTGGTCATAATTATATCTGTCTATTTCGAGCCTATACTTCTCTTATCCCATTAAATTATTTTATTTTATTTAATAATTTAATTTAATTTAATTCAATTTAATTGGATAGAGTTTAATTTAATTTTTTTGATTTTTAGGAAGTTAATTTCTTCTATTACCAAGGTGATGGCAGTTTTTATTTATTTATTTCTTTTTATACAATCCAACAGCCAAAAGGACAATAACAGGGTCTTTAAATAAGTTAATACAAATTACAAAGTATAACTTAACTACACGGAAAAAAAAAAACTCGAAAAATTACAGTATAAAATGTAAAATCGGTCCCGTCGTTATCAAAACTAGAAAAATTACAGTTTGAAATAACATTTTTCTAAATTCAATTTTTTAATTTAATATTCAGAGCTTGCAATGTAAATATTACATTCTACAATGTAATTCTTATAAAATCTGTAATAATTACAATCTGAAACTGTAATTTTTCCAGTTTTCATCACGAAGTGCTACGTTGCATTATATACTGTAATTTTTCGAGTTTTTTTTTTCCGTGTACGTATTATTAATAACAACGTTAATTTTGTTTTTTCTTTTTTTGAAATTTTGAATTTTTTTTTTTTATTTCTTTCTTTTTAATTTTCTCCAGGCATCGCCAAATAAACCTTTCTGTGTATAATTTTCGAGCCAAAATTCTCAGATTTAATAATTTATGATTAATATCTTATAATTTAAAGTATGGACTGATTATTGTATAATGCCGATTGGCGTCAAATGAATAAATAAATAAATAAATTAATAACTTAAAACTAAGTGCGCTGTACTGGTAGCTTTTACAAAAGAGAAGTAATAAAACAATAAATAATAAGATATAAAGAAAATAATGGAATATTTAGAAATATTCCAAAAAATATAATATCATATTATAATTAATTATAATTATAATAATACTAAAGTTAGCCGACGTTTTTAATTTTTTTGATTTTTCTTCATTAATTAAATTAGAACAAAAAAATATTTTTTAAAAATTGCACTTACAGTTTTTCAAGTTTTCTACAAGTGACATTTTTAAAAAATTTTTTTTGTACCAATTTTTTTAATAAAAAAAATTTTTTTTAATTTTTAGATGCCGGCTAACTTAATTTTCATATAAATATAATAAATAAAAATTGACTGAAGATGTTTGACTAAAAATGAGAGGAATAGGATGCAAGTAAGACAAAATTTTTAGTTTTTACTCAAGTATTTCCGTAATTATGAAATATATAATAATGAAGTTAGACTTATGTAAAAACGCCCACTATCCGAAGAGAGTCTTTATTTAAAGACCTTGGCAAGTGCCAAAGGCCTTCAACCTAGTCTAAAAAACAACAATCCTATGAGAATATAATTCGTTAAAATTTTTCACTGTTGGCATCTGCTTTTATTTAAATCTAAATAATATTTTGGTTATCAAATAACTCAAAGTCCTTCACTTTGTTTTAAAATCATTATTTATTGTTGGTAAAAATTTATTATATTTATTTTTATTTATATATATAAGTTAGTTTTAATGATAAATTTTTTGTTAAATTTTTTTCAGGTGTATAAATTACTGATGAGCATTATTATGTAATATTTTTTCGGGCTTTGTTTTATTTATAAAAGTAAATTATCTGGCAAGGCTATGGATACTGAAAATTTATAACCGAGTTGATGTATCTTTGTAAGTTATTAGTCTTATTATTATTATTATTATTATTATTATTATTGTTTTTATTACTGCTATTGTTTATAAGAAGAATATTGTCAGGGGTATAGCCACGCGATCGATCAGCCGACCGTGTGTAAGACCGCGAGTAATGTTTGCATTACTTCGCGACTTTGCTTTTTGTTATTTAATATTCAAATATAATTAGATTTTATGTTATAAATATACTCTCCAAATTGATTTATAATAAGCGATTAATAATAAAAGAAGAAATATATTGATTTTAATGTTGTAGTTTATGAAGCTATGGATTATAAGTTACACTTTATTAACTATATTTTTACTAGCCGTTACCCGCCCGCTTCGCGTGGCGTACAATATACGTGTATTTGTATATCTATATTCACAAATATAGGTATACAAATACATAGAGTGATCATATAATGGTACATGATCATCTATTAGGGCTTTTACCTTATATAAAAATTTTTAATTTTTTTTATATTTAATGCCTTCTTATTATCCTTTAGGAATTGAATTTTATAATTTTTTAATTAACGCCCACGCAAGGATTTGTGAGGGTGGCATTTCATAAAATTCATTCTTTACAGCTCAAAAACTCCAAAAAAATCAATCTGGCCAAGTTTCAATCCTTTAGCTGCTATAGATTAAAAGGTACAATTTCTTTTAATTTTACGCCCACGCACGGACATGTGGGGGTAGAATTTAATGAAATTTATTCTTAACAGCTCAAAAACGCCAAAAAAGCATTCTGGCCATGTTTCAAAGTATTAATAGCTATAGATTGAAATTTACGAATTTTTTCTTAATTTGACGCCCACGCACGGGCACGCCAGGGGGTGGAATGTCACAGAATTCGTTTTTAAAAATTTCTAAATGTAATTTGAAACATTCTGACCAAGTTTTGAACTATTAAAAGCCATAATTGAAAAATATGAATTTTTTTCGTGAACACCCCCGCAACCCCCCTTGTGGGTGGAATTTCGTGAAATCCGTTCTTAGCTGACCTCTACTTGGCAAAAGGAATATTCCTGCCAAATTTCAAGTCTCTAGGTCTTATAGTTCCAGAGATATCGTGATAAGTGACTATCTATATCTATAGAAAGTCTCCTATATATATATATATATATATATATATATATAGATGAGGCTCTAAAACTATTTTAAGTTATTATTTATGAATTACAACAATAATTATTTATAAATAAATTATTTTATAGTTTCAATTTATAGAATTGTTTATAAGATTTTAAAATTATTAAATACAATGTAACATTTTGAAGAAAAAAATGATAAATGATTAATTATAAGTAAAATTAAATTTATTTAAAGAAGAAATAAAATTGCAAATTGTTATTATTATAAACTATAAGTAACTTTTATAAATTTTACAACAAAAATAAATCTAAAGTTACCAGTAGAAGATAAAATACAATCACTTGTAGATACTAGATCAGCCGCTGCTGGATTTCACATGAAAATTTTGTTATCGACTGTCCAATAGCTAAACAATTGTTTAAAAGTGATCTAAAATTATTTTTTTAATACAAATAACATTAATTATAATGCAGGTTAATTAAAAAAATTAATACAGCGAGAGAGATCAATAATTAATGAAGAAATAATACAAAAAACGGTGTCAATTTTTCAGGCACGTGACAAAGAATGTATAAAGCGACGAAAGGTATAATTTTAATCAACAATAAGTAATTTAAAAACCTCCAGAGTGTAATTTTCTAGTCGACAACTATTTTCAATGTTTATTTTTTAAAACTGTCAGCTATTTCATGGATTATTATGTCTAAGACGCGTGGCGACACGTGACTTTACCACAGATCAATTTGTCACTGCTCTTATTTTAAACTAGTCTTCCTATACGTCATCGAGTACAATTATTGGAGTATGTGTGTGAATTAAAAAATTTATTATCTGAAATTTAAATAGAACTTTTAGCTCAAGATCTCCGACCCGAGTAATATAAAGTAACACAACAGAGAAAATTGAGCATGGGAGGAGCCGAGACTATGGATTTTCTGAGGATCAGGTGCAGACACATCTGCAAAATTCCAGCACCATTTATGCGCCAGGAACACTTTTATCGATTTAAAACACAGCAAAGTATGTTTAATTGTTTGAAATGTTTAATTAATACTTTTTTGTATTATTTTCAGGAAATTAATTAGAAGAAATAGTGAAGAAATAACAAGAATTTTACTTTTCTTCATGTTTAAGTTTTCTGTACTAATAGAATTTAAAATTTGATTGATGGAAAATTTATAAAGAAAAATTGAGGCCTAAATGGCGGCTTTGGGAAAAATAGTAGGCGTGTTATCTGTAATCACGCATGTTGATTCTCAATTGGTGGTCTCGACATAAAGTTAAATTCGAGGGTGTGGCTTGTTTGAGGGTGGAAACTACCCTTAACCGCGCAGAGTCTCTCTCGCCCCATGGACCAGCGTTAATTCTTATCAGATATCTTATACTTGTTCTCTTGTGTACTTGACAATTTACACAAGTGTAATTGCTGAAAAATAAAAAATTGTTTTAGTTTTGTAAATTTAAAGAATAAATAAACTAACAAAATACATTTTTAAAAATTATAAATTATTTTGGAATACTCATATTTTTTTTATGCAAATAATTAGACTGTAAAAAAAAATATCTATTTTGATAGATTATAAAAAATATTTACGGAATTGTAATTGTGTGATAGTGTAATAGTCATAAATAAGAAATATTGTCGCCCTGGAACTATTAAATGGAATATTATAGTAAGTACACGCATCGAATACATACAAATGGCTAGTTTAACATAAAAATTGCCAAAATATTTTCCCGCAGTGTTTACAACTCTTATAAATTTTTAAATTATCTTAAATAACTGATGACTTTTGTACGGAGATATGAAAACGTCGATTTTACACTGATTTTAAGGGTCGAAGCCAAGGGGATATTTTGAGATTTATTTCTGTGCTTTTTATACAAATAAATAATAATAAAAAACTAAAAAACGCTTTAATAAAATAGTAAACTAAAAAGTATAATGAGTTTAGAATAAGAAGAATGATTAACAAAAAAATTAATTTTCTTGTAAAAAAGCGTAAGGTGCTTTTTAAGATATTTTAATAATGACTTAACTTTTACCAATAGTCAATAAAATATTTATAAAAATTTGCATCAAGCACCCCGAGCTTTTTTACGATAAACTTAATTTTTTTGTTAATCACTCAATTCTTATTTTAAACCCATTAAAAATTATTTTCTACTTTTTAGTTTGCTTTTTTATTAAACCTTTTTTTTTTAACTTTTTTAAACAACTATTTATTTTCTACTTTTTAGTTCGATTGGCCGTCAAAGCGTATATTTTACTTTTTCAAGCAATAATTTTTAAAAATTGTAAAACGTAGGAAACGTCCCTGGTTGATCCTGCCCTTAGTCATATGCTTGTCTCAAAGATTAAGCTCTGAATGCGTTAGTACACGCCTTAGTACTTGGCGCATCAAGACACTGTCGTGTCTTCGGATATAAAAAACCGGAAATCCTGAAGATCCTGATCAGGATCGGGACAAACTTATTAAATTATTGTATTGTCATCGGTCCTTGATAAGTGTGCAAAGTTTTAATTTAATCCGACGTTTTGGTGGCCGGAAATCGAGTTAACGATTCCGTTACATACATAGATACAGGAAGAACTAATAAAACCGCGTTAAAAATATAAACTAGATAACAATAAAATAAAATAAAAGTACAATGAAAAATAGATAATTAATTATCTAAATATTTGGCAATTCTTATGGGAAAAAAAGCAAAGGGGTAAACTATTGATCCGTATAATTAAATCACAACCCTATTTTACCGAATAAAGACAAATATTGAGACAAATAAAATTTTCCAGAGAAAAATAAATGAATAACTACAATATTTACAATAATAACTATAAAATGGAGCGTGAAGCATTGCACCCAATAACGACCTGTTGTAATTTAAGCCAGTCTCGCGGTCGTAGGTTTGTAATTTTGATAAAAGAAAATTTTAAATTTCGGGTAATAAAAAATAAATTTTTGCAGAGAAAGAGAAAATTCAATGAACGTAAGCCACAGCGGCTCTAACGGGATGAACTCAACGGGGTCATTGAGCACACTTTCGAGAGAAGAGCGCCGTCGGCGTAGGAGAGCTACTCAAAAATATCGAACTGCACACGCAACTCGGTAATGATTTTGATTTAATAATAAATAAATATTGTGATATTTATTGAGAAAAACTTAACTAGGGAGCGAGTAAGAGTAGAAGCATTCAACTTAGCATTTGCTGAACTGAGAAAACTGCTACCGACTTTGCCGCCCGACAAAAAGCTGTCCAAGATTGAGATTCTTAGGCTGGCTATTTGTTACATCGCGTACCTAAACCACGTACTAGAAGCGTAAATAAGTGTAATTATTTAAATTTTATATTTAATTGACCAGTTTAATAAAGTAATAAGTTTATCTGGGAATAATTAACCAGTTTTATTTATAATTAATTGATTTAAAGCGATCTAGCGGGCATCTGTTCCCCAAAAAACGGGATCGGCGATTCCCTCAGGGTTACTTTAAGCTCACAACTTTTTTCCTTTATGTTGTATTGCATCTACGTTAAGTGAAAAAGAATGAGATTACGGAGGCCAACTTCACGGATCGTCGCCCCTTCTGGCCCCATCAATTCTTTCCCTGTTGTATAGTGTTATATTGTAGTTTCCTAATTCACGAGTACTCCACGATTTAACGTTCCATCGGACCTTAGAGTAATCCAATAAAGATACATCTCAATCCATCAAACTAAATATCTTTTTTTATTGCTCAATTATTGATGATCATCCTCGCGTCTATTCTGTGTCAAATAGATTTTCAGCATATAATTGACAAAATTTAATTTTGCTATTCATTTATATTGTTTAATGGTTATCTTTATCGCTCAATTGGATTAGAATCACAAGGTAAGTCGTTATTGATCCAGCAAACTGAAAATATTTAATTGAATAATTGTTTTTTTTTTTAATGAACTTTAAAACATTCTTCGTCAGATTTATGTATAAAATTAATAATGAATTAAACTTAAATTTCTAAATTATTTAAAAAATTTTTTATGTACAATTTCATGAATTGATATTTGTAATTTATATTATTGAGAATAAGAAAAATTTTGTGTCCAGGGTAGTCATGATGAAATCGGTTTTTTTAGTTAAATTTAGTGTCATTATAAAGGTCTTGACTTGAATATGTGCCTTTTCAAGGTTTCATATCATTCTCACCAATAGTCAATTTATTATGATAAGTATTTAGGCTGCATTTAAAAATCTTCTATCTCTAGATACATGATTAAAAAATGACCTTGTATCTTGAGAACTATTGACATTTTTAAAGATATAAGCTCATCCCGATGTTACACTAATCAAGACCTTTCATTTGAGTACCCACATCAATTTGTTCATATATTTATATATATTATATATATGTATATATGAAAAATATATCAAAATGCATGTGGGTACTCAAATGAAAGCTCTTGATGAGTGTAACATCAGGATGATCTTATATCTTTAAAAACGTCAATAGTTAAGAAAATACAGTGCAATTTCACATAATTAAGAAACGACCTTGTATCTTGTGAACTATTGACAATTTTGAAGATATAAGCTCATCCTGATGTTACACTCATCAAGACCTTTCATTTAAATACCCACATCAATTTTTCATATATTTATTTATATATATATATATATATATATATATATATATATATATATATCAAAAATACATCAAAAATCCATGTGGGTACTCAAATGAAAGCTCTTGATGATTGTAACATCGGGATGAGCTTATATCTTTAAAAACGTCAATATTTAAGAAAATATAGTGCAATTTAACAAAAGTCATTATTTAATAAAGCAAAATTTTATTTATTTATAGTTTACAAGTCACGGCAGTCATATAGTGACTGCAAGATTACTAACAATTGACTAATTTGTAACCTAAAGTTTAATTCATTACTAAATAATAAAATATGTAATGTATTAGATGTAAAAATATTTTACATAATAATAATAATTCTAATACACTAAATATATCGACGGTACTTTGGTAAAACCACGTATCTTCTATGTATTTTAAATGAGAGATACGAGGTTTTACCAAAGTACCGTCGATGTGTGATTTATATGTATTTAAACTTTGTAAAACACTTGTGTGATAAAAATTAAAAACATTAATTTATATTTATTTAAATATTTCGAAATTTAGAATTATTTTATACTTACATTTCGTATTAATTTGTAACTGAGATTTATTAATCCGCAAGGTGTGAAGATTAATGGATTTTTAATAATTTGGATTGAAAATCGCTGAATTTCTTCACTGAAATCAGTGCCATATGATTTTATTTCAAGTTTATGAATTAGTTTACTGGTTCGCTTCCACTAAAAAATCATATTTATTATTAATTTTAAATTTTATTTAATTAATTTTATCGATTTTGATTAAAATACCTCACATATTGTTCCGGAACAGGTATAATTAATGAAGATAAATTTAAAACTACTGTGCAAAACCCAACTTGTAAAAATTATACCGTTGGATACTTTTTGAACAAATGTAATTTCTTCATTTACAGTTGAAGAATATAGATTGTAGAGCATTGTTGTGATCAATATAAACGACGAAAGTATTGTCATAATCAATTGACATCCAAATATTTCGGTGATATTATTACAAATATTTGTCAGTTCTAGATGCGCGTCTCTGAAGAAAAAAATTTATTTAGAAATAAATAAATGTAAACAATTTTATATTTTTATAAAACTTACTTGAGTATTTTAAAAACAACGAAAGAATGCTCCGGTGTCTTTTGACGAGTAAAATCATTGTTTACTTCTCTATTCAAGTTAATGACTGGTAAATTGTAACTATATATAATTCGGAACTTCAAAAGCGCTTCGTTAACAGATTTGAATCGAAGCTTCATGAGTAAAATTAATGAACAGAATGTAAAATCAATTAAAGCATTTACGTGAATTGGATGTTGGATGATAAATGCCATCATAATCTTCCTGAGAAAGCCTTTAATTTGAACAGTTGGTAATAAAGCTACGATGATGTTAAGTAAAAAAACGCTTATTATCCAAATGACGATTAGTTTCAATGAATAATTATAACTTTGTTGTCTGTTAACTGGAACACCCAAATATTCAAGACTTTTGTCTATTTTTGAACTTCTTTTATTGATTACACACGCTCTCTAAAAAAAAAAATGGTTAATACTTAATCTTTGTTATTAAGAGAATAAGCAAAATTTTGTGCGGCCATTAAATTAAATTTGGTATCGCTAGAAAAGTCTTGACCTGGGATTGTACCTTTTCAAGGTTTTATATTATTCTTATCAATAGTTAATTTATGATGATAAGTATTTAGGCTGCATTCGACAATGCTCTATCTCTAGAAACATAATTAAGAAATGACCTTGTATCTTGTGGACTATTGACATTTTTAAAGATATAAGCTCATCCCGATGTTAGACTCATCAAGACCTTTCATTTGAGTATCCACATCAATTTTTCATATATTTGTATATATTATATATATGTATATATGAAAAATATATCAAAACTGCATGTGAGTACTCAAATGAAAGGTCTCGATAAGTGTAACATCGGAATGAGCTTATATCTTTAAAAATGTCAATAGTTCACGTGATACAGGTCATTTGTTAATTATTGACATTTTCAAAGATATAAGCTCACCCCGATGTTACACGCATCGAGACCTTTCATTTGAGTACCAACATCATTTTTTCATATATTTAAATATATAATATATATGTATATATGAAAAATATATCAAAAATGCATGTGGGTACTCAAATGAAAGGTCTCGATGAGTGTAACATCAGGATGAGCTTATATCTTTAAAAATGTCAATAGTTCACTAGATTCAATGTCATTTCTTAATTATTGACATTTTTAAAGATATAAGCTCGCCCCGATGTTACACGCATCGAGACCTTTCATTTGAGTACCAACATCATTTTTTCATATATTTATATATATAATATATATGTATGTATGAAAAATATATAAAAAATGCATGTGGGTACTCAAATGAAAGCTCTTGATGAGTATAACATCGGGATGAGCTTATATCTTTAAAAACGTCAATAGTTAAAAAAGTACAGTGCAATTTAAGAAAAGTCATTATTTAATAAACCAAAATTTTATTTATTTATAATTCACAAGTCTCGGCAGTCACATAGTGACTGCAAGGTTGCTAATAGTAAATAATTAACAATGATTGATTAAATTATAAAAAAGGGTACTTACATTTCTATAAAATCGGCCGAAGAATATATTAACTACCAGTATTAAAAAATTAACTAAAACAACTAAAAAGTATATTCGAACATTATTGTTAAACGTGTGAACATTATAGCCGTACCACAATGCTATATAAGTTAAAATAGAGCCATAAATGCTTATAATGAAAATTAAATATAAAAATTTTTGGGCAAAATTAAAACCACTTGCAGAATATCTGATCATTTGGTGACCAAAAATCCAGTTGAATGTCAAAATCGGCAACAATGACTCGGTTAAATTCTTTGGCTTGTACTTAATTCCAAACATCGAGAAAATTTTTACTCCGTTGTAATGTTTAATGTGTGTAATATAATACCAGCAACTAAAAGCGGGCAATTCATTAGCGGTAATTATGATTTTATCTTATGTTCATGTACTTGATGCAACTAATTCATTAATAAATGTTCCCAGTAGATTATCAACTTTAGTAATTACTATTTTAACTTATAATGAAACTGCTATGCATATTATTCATGATATGTATGGTATGTTCAGTGTGATCTTCATTTTATTATTTATTATATGGATTTGGCGCCATTTGGATAAGAATAATTAGATATGTTGTTATTGTTCCAAAAAACTGTAAAAATATTTATTCTGATAAGAAGAAGAAGAAAGATGTTCAAGATTTTACTTACGTCTCGCACAAATGGGAAGCCCAGGTCGATAAATCCGCACGGGGAAAATTTTAATGGATTTTGTAACATTTGCAGAGAAAATTTTTGAATCGTCAAACAAAGGTCGGTGTCTTGAGACTTTGATTTTAAATTGTGAATTATTCTTCCAGTTTGACTCCACTATAAATAAGTTTTTGTATTAATATAAATATATTAAACGTATACAATATTTATATAGGACTTAGGAAGAAATTTTTTATTAAAAAGTTTGTAAATTACAATTATATTTGAATAGTTGGAAATTTTTATAAATTATGAAAGTTTAAAAATAATTTTTATTCTATATAAAATTTAAGGTGCTTTTTTCGAAATTATTTTGAAGAAATATCAATTTCTCTTGTCTGTTTATTTCCATTTATAATTTAGTATTTTGTCGATTTTCAAAATCAAAAATTAAGGGGACCCGGTGGTCTAGCAGCCTGAAATTTAAGCTATTTTAAAAATTTTATTTCTATATGAAGGGAATGACTAATGCTTTTAAATTTTTTTTTACAATTATTCTAAATTCGTTTTCAAAAAATATTTTTAACTACGCGCCATTTTGTCAAATATTTTTTTTTTATCATTCTAGTATCGACGATAACTATACTTATACACGTATGTACTAATTAAAAATCAGTCATATTTTTTAATTTCAGATCAGAGGGAGAGATCAATTTTCCTCCACCAGTCAGATCCATTTTTTTTTTGAAAGGGGGACTTCAGCGCCATTTTTCTAATTAAAAACAAAAATTTTTTTTTGTTTTGATTTTCATTTTTGCTTAATTGATAAGTAATAGAATAAGTGTAAAAAAATTTGAAAGAATTAGTCATTACCTTCACATAGAAATAAAATTTTTTAAAATAACTTAAATTTTAGGCTGCTAGACCACCGGGTCTCCTTAAGGATTTTTTTGTCTAGAATTACTTGAAATTTTTTAAAATTTAATGTTTTCATAAATTTTTTGATTGTTAAATTAATAACAACTTTGCTAGGACCTCTTTAAAAACTAGCCACAAAAATACACACCTCATGTACCGTTTTCGCAGCAATATAATTAATAAATTGAAAGTTAATAACGTTAACAATCATCCAGCTTGAAAGAATAAAACTTTCATAAATTTTGTCAGAATTAATTACTTTTGGGTCGCGAGCCGTCAGGTACAAGTCATAAGATAAGGATGTAATTAATACAAATGAAGAAACTATGGTCATTATCAACTGAACTCCGAATATGTGAGTGATTTTTTCACAAAGTGATGTCAACTCCAAGTGAATATTTCTAAAAATAATGTAAATAATTATCAATCGATCACACTGAGAAAAAAAAGTACTACTATTGAGAAAATTTTCTTGTCACAAGAATATATTTGATTCTTTTGATAAAATCAATAATTACAATAATATATCGATATTCTTATTAGCAAATTGTCTAACTCCATTTTAGAAAATCTTCCGGTTGAACGAAAACGCAGTTAGTTAAAAATTTATTATCACTTTAAAAAATCATTTAATATCTAATAAAGGTATAATATTTTGGTTTGGATCATTCAAATAATTTATAATTGGACTATTGTTACATCAAAATATTAAAAAATCAGCATCTACAAAATAAGGAGTTAGACCAATTGCTAATTAGACCGTCGATATTTGATTCTTTTGATAAAATTGATAATTTTCAAGAATATATTTTCTTGTCTCAAGAATTAATCGAATTATTTTTTGTTTCATTCAAGTGTACCTATTCGTTTGTTAATTTATCAAAATTAATGCCAATATTTTATTATCATGATAGATATTGATATTCTTTTGTCAAAAAACCAAAATTTATTTTAAACGATTCTTGAACCAAGAAGTTTTTTTTTGGACAATAATTTTTAACTTCCCGCTAAGAAAATCGGGAAGTTATTGTTTTCACCCCGTTTTGCAAAAATCGAGTTTTTATTAGATCTCGACGTTTGAAGGTCACAGGAAGCTTCCCTGACTATCCCCGCGAGGTTGTCACGGTGTCTGTATGTATGTATGTATGTATGTGTGTGTGTGTGTGTGTGTGTGTGTGTGTGTGTGTGAAAGTATGTGAACCGCTTATAACTTTTGAACGGCTTGACCGATTTCATCGCGGTTGGTGCCATTCGAAAGAACTTGACCAAACTTAGATTTTAAAAACTGTTTGGACCGATTCAGATCAATAGATTTTGAGAAATCTTAAAAAAACTGAAAAAAAAATTTTTTTCAAATGTGGTTTTTTTGGAATAACTTTTAAACGGCTTAAAGGTTCAATTCCAAAAACTAATCAGCTCTTAACCTCAAAAAACCACGTCGATTGCCACCAGTCCGGTCAAAATCGGTTGATTCATTCGAGAGATATCGAGAGAAATATCGTGAACGAAAGAAAACCGAAAAAAGTGTTTTTTCGGAATAACTCCAAAATTCTTAGCGCGATCAATTCAAAATTTGAGATTCTTTGTGAGGCTTGAAAAACTGCGTCGAATGCTTCTAACCGTGTAAAAATCGGTTTATTCATTCAAAAGTTATTGTGGTTTAAAAATTCAAAAAATAGTGTCTTATCAAATCTCTATCAGACTTTTGAGCTCGAAGAGCTTTAAAGCATAGGAAAGCAATCTCTTTGAGCTCGGAGAGCTCAAAATAACCCATAAATTGTATTTTTGAGCTCGAAGAGCTCAAAAACGTCATTAGTACAATTTTAAGCGCCTAAGTATGGAATTAGCGGGAAGTTGCAGGGATGGCCTTCAGGGTCAACCGTTTTCCTAATTTTTTTTTTCTCAGTGCAGACTAAATAATTTAATTGAATTTAAATCTTTTTATTCATACATATTACTAAATATTATGAACTTAATATACTGAAGTCATTAATAAAACAACTTACTTGAGTGTCTGAAGACTATGATTTAGCCGTCTTGAAGTTTGGTTCAAAATAATGCGATTCTCTGTTATTGATTCATTATTTTCAATTAATATTGAATCATTACTTTGCAGTGTTATAAATTTCCTAAGTGCCTTGTTGATCTTCCGAAACCTGAGCCGCATGTGTCGTATCAACATGCAAAACGTCAAGCTGAAAACGTAATTCATGTGAATCGGATGGTTCAACGCGAATATGGCAAAAGTATCAGCTACTGCATCGTCAGAAGAAACGCTCCAAAGAACAGTCATTAGATTAAGCAGCAACGCGGTAATTATGAAAATAATTGTCACAATAAATGAGTAAGTGAAAGTTTTTTGGCAATTTACTGCAACTCCCAAATCTTCGAGTTTTTTGTCGACTTTTAAACTTCTGTCATAAATCATCTGTGATTTCTATTAAAAAAAAAAATGATTAATTTAGTAAATAAAATTTTTAAAACTTATAGAAGAAAACACTGACCTTTTTGAAAAGCAATCCAAGAATTATGTTTATGCAAAATATCAAAAGGCTGACACCAGTGACGATCCAATACAAGTTTTCTTGATAACTCACTATCGTTTCACTTAAAAAGTACACCAGAGACAAGCTCCAAGAAACAGCGTAGACACATATTATAAATATAAAGTACGGAAATTTTTGCAAAAATATAAAATTCCTGTTAGGGTATTGGATTAATTGGTTACCAAATATCCAATTGCACAACAAAATTGGCAGCATTGATTCCGTCAGATTACTTGGTCTGAAGATTCTCTCGAACATTACACTGATACTGATGGACACGCTCTTTGGACGTATAACGCACGACTGTTACATTTTATTTAATACTCTTGCTTTTATATTTTTTTTTTATGATTATAATTCTATATATAACTGGAGTGGGCTATTCCATTAACTTATTCATTAGTGCTGACCTAAGCTAACAGTAAATAATTATCGTTCAATATTTCATTTTCAAATATATTTACACACAATATAATATTTAATAATAATAATGAATTAAATGCATTTTTTATTTTCAATGCAATGTGTAATTATTTTTAGACATTTAGTAATAGGTATTTTGTATGAAATTTATCAAGCTTGCGTTCCAGGTTTTGATCATTATTAATTCAGTGTTCACACGTGAAGTGTCGTACAAAATATTGCTTTTATTTTAAAGATATATTTTGTTAATTAAATTATTAATTTGATAAGAAAATATTTTTAGCATGTTAAAAAATTGATGACAGTTAAGTTAGCAGGCATTAGAGAATTTTTTAATTTTTTTTTAACAAACAAATTTGTTCCAAAAAATGATTTTTAAAAAATTGCATTTTTTATTTTTTTAAATTTCTATATGCCAGTTTTTTTCCTTATTTTTTTTGCCATAATTTATTTGTTAAAAAAATTATTTAATATCTGCTAAATTTATTCTCATAAAAAATTGAAGAAATCATTTTTGATAGTTGAATTAAAAAATTTAAATATTTTATGTCAAGTTGTTGGATATAGATAAAAATTGAAACTGACAGTGCAAAGAAAATGTCACTCACTTTGGGCTTCACAACAACCCGGTACTTATGATTATGAACAATCTGAAGCATATTTGAAGGTGTAAATGTGTTGATGGCAAACGTGAAGCCATCGTAAATATTATTTGGAGGTTGTATATTTTAGTCATTTTCACGACACAATATTCCCAATTCTAAATGTATCCCTCTGGGAATAACATATAAGCTGCGCGGGATACAAAATATAATTTTCATAAGCGTAACTATTATTTATATCGCTAAATTTCAAAGACAAATTTTCTTATCAAAAATCAAAGAGCTAATTTATAATTCTATAAATTTTGCTATTAAAATATTTATAAGATCAAAGACTAAATGTTTGTGCTTTTTGTTTTTATTTAAACCAAGGCTGCGGTGTTGCGCCTAGCAAAATCATAAATTCAAAATTATTCATGAACTGCTAGATAATTTGGAGACCAAAAGTCCGGCCTGTGTAAAAGTAGAGAGCAACGACACGGTTAAACTTTTAAGCTTATAAATCATTCCAACATAACTGATGAAAATATACTATTACACACTTGTGACTCTGACGCGTATAACTTATGTGACAATTACACGAGCGTTGTATTTAATTACACTCTAGTTTTACCTTTTTTTACTCTATACGTGTATAAATATAGAACTTCCATTAACTTATTCATTAACAAAGTAATGTAGAGCTTACATGAATTAATTACTGTAATTAATATTTTGCTTTCATTTCAGATAATTATCTTATTCACGCGTCATTTACAGCAGTTTCATTGAAAGAGCTGTACAACACAGCACTTTCATCCGAAGTTTGAATTAGAATAAGAAGTTGGGCGGTCACGGTTCCTGCAAACTATCAGAAAATAAAACAATTATTTTTTTTTTTATCAAAATTTTTTAATAAGGATACTTACGTCTTTTATAAACGGATATCCAAGATTTAATAATCCGCAGGGTGAAAATATTAAAGGATTTTGTAAAATCTGGATTGAAAACTGTTGAATTTCCTTTTTTAATTTAATATCTTCAGTTTGGATCTCTAGTTTATGAATTAATTCACCAGTTTTTTGGTACTATAATAGGTAATAATAATTGCTTCTAAGAATTGTTGTTTTTTTTTTAATTAAATAAAAAATAATTTTTTTAATATTTCAGAAAATAAAGAAGAAATATATGATACTGAAATTAACCATCTGTAAATCTTTTGGATTTTTATAATAATCATTATTTTATTTATTTTTTTTTTTTTTATTTATTTATTTATTTATTTTTAATGCCAAGGCATTAAGCCGAATGGCAAATTTTATATACATAGATAGTGTTCAAGTAAGTACAAAAAATTTTGAAGTAATAATAAAATATATATGACAGATTGCATTCAAAACAAAAATGTACATAATGTTATTATATACATCACGTTATTATATTATTTTCCAGCAAACTAATTTCTCACTATTCATTACTTAATAAAAAATCAAATAATTTAATTTTTAAAGTCTAAACTAAGAACGTTTACAATCTTAGGAGGCAAGAAGAAATTTTAATAAAAAATTAGGAAAACGGTTGACCCTAATGGCCATCCCTGCAACTTCCCGCTAATTCCGTTAATACCTCTGCGCTTAAAATTGCACCTACGAAATTTTTGAGCTCTTCGAGCTCAAAAATACAGTCTATGTGTTGTTTTGAGCTCTTCAAGCTCAAAAAGATACCTCTTCTATGCTTTTGAGCTCTTTGAGCTCAAAAGTCTGATAGAAGTTTCATAGAACACTATTTTTTGAATTTTTAAACCGCAATTTCTGAGTTTCAATTGGTCAAACTAGAAATTTCGGAGTAATTCCGAAAAAACACTTTTTTGGGTTTTCTTTCCTGCACGATATCTCTCGAACGAATC
This sequence comes from Cotesia glomerata, assembly GCF_020080835.1. Lineage (NCBI taxonomy): Eukaryota > Metazoa > Arthropoda > Insecta > Hymenoptera > Braconidae > Cotesia > Cotesia glomerata. Next base: position 4,197,238 of record NC_058160.1, on the reverse strand, counting down.
AACCGATTTTGACCGGATTAGCGGCAATCGACGTGGTTTTTTGATGTTAAGAGCTGATTAGTTTTAGGAGTTGATTGATAAAGCCGTTTAAAAGTTATTCAAAAAAACCACTTTTGAAAAAATTTTTTTTTACAGTTTTTTTTAGATTTTTCGAAATCAATCGGTCCGAATCAGTCCAAATTATATTCAAAATCTAAGTTTGGCTTCAAGGAAGCTTTCTAGGACCTCAAAACGTCGAGATCTGATGAAAACTCGATTTTCGAAAAACGGGGTAAAACCAATAACTTCCCGATTTTTGAAAATTTTCAATTTTCTTAGCGGGAAGTTAAAAAATTACCAGTGCAAATTTTTTAAAAATATTTTTTTTATAATTGATTTGTAACAAAAATAAAAAAAATTGTCAGATGTCTGCTGATTTCAGTATCAAAGAAGAAATGTTTACCTCAAGAATAGTTTCAGAACAAATTCTATTGACAAATATCATTTTGAAGCTATTGATAGCGACCGTAACAATACTCCCAGCTGTTTGTATTATTCTATCATTAGTTGACTGTGACTTGGTTTGAACAACAAAATATATAAATAGAAGCACATGTGTAATGTGTCCGAAACTTGCAATAAACCCTAATATCAGTTGCAATCCATATGTTTTCATAAATTCACCACTCAATATTCCTAACTCCAAATGAAGATACCTTTGAAGAATATAAAAATTAACAAAATATTATTTTTATCAATAATAATTCATAAACATGACATTTAAATTAGCAGTCTAATAATTAGAATTTAAATTATTTAAAAAAAAATGGCATTTTTTATTTTTTTTTAAATAATTTCTTCGTGCCAATTTTTTTTCTCATTTTTTTGCACTAATTTATGACATTAAATTAAGCTGTCACTTGAAAATTTTTTAATTTTTTTTAACAAACAAATTTCTTCAAAAAAATTATTTTAAAAAAAATTGCATTTTTAATTTTTTTAAATTTCTAAATGTCAATTTTTTTATAATTATTTATTACAAAAATTCTTAAAATGATCAAATATCCGCTAAATAAATTATCATCACTAATTTATTTATTGAAGAAACTCTAAAAATTATCAAATATCTGCTAAATTAATTTTCATTTAATTAACTCACAACTCACTTGATAGTTTGAATAATTTTAATGACATCTACGTTTTCAGATTTACGAATAGCCCACTTGTCTTCGCTTATCTTCTTGGAACGAGTAAAAAATAAATTATCTGAAGTTATTCGATTTTCAAAATTGTCATCCGACACAAAAGTTTTTAACACATTATTGAGACTTTCAAAACGGATTTTTATATGATTTATTGACAAGCAGAAAATTAAATCAGCCAATAAATTTATGTAGAACGGATATTGGGTTACAAATATTATAGCAACTTTGCGAATCAACGGAATATTCATTTTAAACCATGCGATTTTGTTGTAACTGAGCAGCACTGAAGTAATAATCCAACATATCGAAACGGCGAGTGAATATCTAAACGCTCGTTGGTTGTCAATAGGCTCACCAATGACGCTGGTGATTTCTTCAATTTTTATAGTTTTCAGATTAATTATATAATTTCTCTGCAATAAAACTTATTGAAATAATAAATAATTTTATGAAAATTAAATTAGCCGACATCTGAAAATTTTTATAATTTTTCTTATTCAAGAAATTATTACAAAAAAATTAAAAGAAAAAAATTCACATGTAAAAAATTTGAAAAATTATAAGTGCAATTTAACAAAAATTTTCTTTTACTCGCAATTTAATTATTGTTGATAAAAATAATAAATTGTTGAACGTTAGCTAATTTTTGAATCATAATAATTTTTATTTAATTTAAAAATACTCACGTTTCTGTGAATCCATCCCAGGATAATGTTGAAGATCATAATGACAACGTTTAAAAATGCGATGAAGTAATCAATTTTATAAGCTAACATCCAGGAATTTTCTATCCAATAATAAGTTGTTAAAATAAGACACGTAAAATAACCGACAAGTGTGAGAATAGAAAAAATTAAATTATAAATAACGCCTGATTTTTTAATTTTTAAATATTGAAGCGCTCCGTGACCAAATAGCAAATTAATTATGAAAATAGGTAATAATGCTTCTACTAAATTTTTCGGTTTCCACATTACGGGTATTTTACTGACGAGCCGACTGGTAAGTACATGTCACGAGTAATTCAAGTGTTTATCTGCAAACAATGTCTATAACTGCTCATAATTAATTTATAACGATTAACCGTATCCTTATTTAATCTTTAAATATGGGCTTTATTTAGTATATCTGAAGCTATTATCTGTTTGCTAAATAGTTAATGATACATGTAGGTCATGAAAATGCAAAGAAAGCTTCATGTATGTTAATTGTTGCGCTAGTAAAAAAAAAGAATAATTTATAACTAGTTTTAATTATTAAAGGATATCTTGTTAGAGTAATTTTATTGTTTAGTTTTAAAAAGTAAACTAAAAACTTTGGTGCTTGATATAAAGTAATTTTGATTATTATTTATTCATTTATTTATTATGTACATATACGCCAATTGGCATTACACATCTATTAATTAATATAGTATTCTTTAAATTATAGCAAAAATAATTGGTTATATCATAGTACGTAGTTATGAAGATAATTAATAATTGCTTGAATTTATATATTTATCTTTCTTAAAATTCAATAAAAATCACAATAAATATCAATATTTATGGAAAAAATATCAAGATTGAATCAATATATATGTATATAAAATATATAATATACTAAGACACTAATACGCTGAAGTATATGAATTTTGTAAAACACAAAAACTGTGATACAAATAAAAAACTATTAATTCATTCATTGATATTAAGATTAAATTATAAAAATAATTTTTCTTCACATTTGAAACTTTATAAATTTTTTTACAATACTTTGAAATCTCCAAAAAATCAAAGTTTTGTTTTATTTTGATGACGATTACCCATTAATAGGAGCCATTTGGATAGAAATAATCAGGTAAGTAGCAAGTGTTCCAAAAAACTGAAATTTTAATTAAATTGTCATTAATTTTGGTAATATTATGGATGAACAAGTTTTACTTGATTTAGAAAAAAAAAAAAATAATAATAATAATAATAATGTTACCCCTTGCAGAAATGAATGTCCAAGTTGTATAAATCCCAAGGGGTAAATCTGTAATGGATTTTGTATCATTTGTATCGAAAGCTGTTGAATCGTTTTACAAATTTCGGCATTTGCAAACTTTGATTCTAATTTATGAATTATTACTCCGGTTTTTTTCCACTAGAAGAAAAAATTTAACTTAAATCTAAAAAATAATTTAATCAAGTATGATGATTTATGAGTAATATATACCTCATTTACTGTTCTGGAGCAAATGTGATTGATGAACAATAATTTCGAACAATGTATTATAATCCAAAATGCGATAATAGAAATTCTTAAAGCCCAATCTGGGATATTCCGACCAAAAAGTGTTACATATAAGTTGTAAATCATCACAGTCATCAAAATAAACAAAGAGGCCATTAACATTATCAATTGAATCCCGAATATTCGCGTTATTTTACCGCATTGCTGTTCTAACTCCAAATGAATTTCTCTGAAATTAAATACTTATAATTTTATAATTATAAGAAAGATAAATTAAATAACTTACTTGGATAATTGAAGAATATAAACCGGCTTGTTATCATTACCTCGAATGTTTGTGACATGCGAATTATATTCAAGTTTAATAAGCTCTTCGTTAATTTTCTTGAACCTGATTTCCATATTTCGAATCAGTGAACAAAAAAGCAAATTCACCAAAAAATTAACATGGAGCGGGTGTTGAAGAGAACAAACCACAAAAAAATTCTCATACCAGTTCAAAGTTTTCATATTCCATATTATTGCAGCGAAATTAATTGTCACCGCACAGAATAACCAGTAAATGACAACTTTGGTTGCAAAATTGCATGTTTTTTTTTCGTGTAAAATTACTCCCATTCTCATGAGCTTCTTATCGATATTCAGACTTTTTATGTTAATTAAAAGTAATTTCTGTGAAAAAATATCATAATTAAATAGTTACATAACATAACTAAAGTTAAAAATAATAAATAAAATACTTACATTCCTATGGACCCAGCCAAGAATGAAATTAACAGGCATTATTAAAATATTGGCACCAACAGCTAGAAAGTATACACTTTCCGAATATTTAAACCATGCCGCATTGACAACAGCTAATATTGAATATCCCATAGATGCGCCATAAATAAAAATAACGAGAATAAAATAAAAAACTGCCTGTATAAATTTGTAACCATCCATCGTGTGCGGCATAATTTGGTGCCCAAATATCAAGTTGAAGATCAAAATCGGCATTAACGACTCGTTTAAATTATTAGGTTTGGAATTTTTACGGAACATTTTGCACAATAAAAATGTTAAACTTGACAACTTGTAAGTTCTGTAACAAGAGTGTGACTGTTTTTATATTTTACGAGTTCCAGGATATGGAAAAGCTAACATAAAAGCTAACGGTAACGATATTGATCGATAACATATAACACGTTCTATTTGCTTTCGCAAAACGGAAACGAATAGTTAGTTTAACAGCAGTAAGCTTTTATTTTTATTGTATTCATGGGTTTGATAATTTAAAAAGCAATTTACTGACTATCAGTCGGATGAATTTTAATCTGATAACAATTTGCGTCGCAAAAGATCTAAATAAATATACGCCGTACTGGTTAATCATTCATATTTAATTACTGTATTTATGTAATTACTTACTTAGTTCATTTTAATTATTGGATTCTATGGTCTATTTATTTTTTTTTATATTACTGATGATATAAAATTACGCATATTTCTTCTATTCTTATAAAGCTTTGCTTGATAAAAAGTTTATTTAATTATTACTTATTTATTCATTTATTTATTATGTACATTGCGTATATGTTTACGCTAATCGGCAGTACACATCTATTAATTAATATAGTATTCTTCAAATTGTGGCTTGAAAATTATAACAAAAATAATTGGTTATATCATGTTACTTAGTGAATATATGAAGATAATTAATAATTGCTTGAATTTATGTATTTATATTTCTTAAAATTCAATAACAATCACAATGAATATCATTATTTGTGGAAAAAATATTACGATTGAATTAATATATATGTATATAAAATATATAATATACTAAGACACTAATACGCTAAAGTATGTGTATATGATAGACTTTTAAACACAAGTGTAAATGAATTTTAAACACAAAAACCGTGATACAAATAAAAAACCATTAATTTATTCACTGATATTAAGATTAAATTATAAAAATAATTTTTCTTCACATTTGAAACTTTATAAATTTTTTTACAATACTTTCTGAAATTTCCAAAAAATCTCAGTTTTAAGATTTTATTTTGATGACGATTATCGATCAATAGGAGCCATTTGGATAGAAATAATCAGGTACGTAGCAAGTGTTCCGAAAAACTGAAATTTTAATTGAATTGTCATTAATTTTAGTAATATTTTGGATGAACAAGTTTTACTTGATTTAAAAAAAAAAAAATAATAATAATAATAAGTTACCCCTTGCAGAAATGAATGTCCAAGTTGTATAAATCCTAAGGGGTAAATTTGTAATGGATTTTGTATCATTTGTATCGAAAGCTGTTGAATCGTTTTACAAATTTCGGCATTTGCAAACTTTAGTTCTAATTGGTGAATTATCACTCCGGTTTTTTTCCACTGAAAGAAAAAATTTAACTTAAATCTAGAAAATAATTTAATTAAGTATGATGATTTATGAGTAATATATACCTCATTTACTGTTCTGGAGCAAATGTGATTGATGAACAATAATTTCGAACATTGTATTACAATCCAGCATGTGATAATACAAATTCTTAAAGCCCAATCTGGGACATCACGAGCAAGAAGTGTTACATATAAATTATAAGTCATCGTAGTCAATAAAAAAAACAAAGAAGCCATTGACGTTATTAATTGCAGCCCGAATACTCGCGTTATTTTACCGCATAGCTGTTCTAACTCCAAATGAATTTCTCTGAAAGTAAATACTTATAATTTTATAATTATATAAAAGATAAATTAAATAATTTACTTGGATAATTGAAGAATATAAACCGGCTTGTTATCATCAACTCGAATGTTTGTGACATGCAAATAGTATTCAAGTTTGATAAGCTCTTCGTTAATTTTCTTGAACCTTATTTCCATATTTCGGATCAGTGAACAAAAAAGCAAATCCACCAAAAAATTAACATGGAGCGGGTTTTGAAGAGAATAAACCGTTAAAAAATTTTGATGCCAGCTCATAGCTTTCATAGTCCATAGCATTGCAACGGTATTAATTGTCACAGAACAGACTAACCAGTAAATGACAACTTTGGTTGCAAAATTGCATGTTTTTTTTTCGTGTAAAATTACTCCCATTCTCACGAGCTTCTTATCGACATTCAGACTTCTTATATTAATTAAAAGTAATTCCTGTGAAAAAATATCACAATTAGATAATTGCATAACATATATCAAGTGAAAATAATTAATAAAAAATACTTACATTCCTATAGACCCAGCCAAGAATTAAATTAACAGGCATTATTAAAATATTAGTACCAAGAGCTGCAAAGTATACACTTTCCGAATATTTAAACCATTCCGCAGTGACAATAGCTATTGTTGAATATCCCATAGATACGCCATAAATAATAATTACGAGAATAAAATAAAAAACTGTCTGTATGAATTTGCAACCATCCATCGTGTACCGCATAATTTGGTGCCCAAATATCAAGTTGAAGATCAAAATCGGCATCAACGACTCGTTTAAATTATTAGATTTGTAATTTTTATGGAACATTTTGCACAATAAAAATGTTAAACTTGACAACTTGTAAGTTCTATGACAAGAGTGTGACTGTTTTTATATTTTACGAGTTCCAGCATATGGAAAAGCTAACATAAAAGTTAACGGTAACGATATTGATCGATAACATATAACACGTTCTATTTGCTTTCGCAAAACGGAAACGAATAGTTAGTTTAACAGCAGTAAGCTTTTATTTTTATTGTATTCATGGGTTTGATAATTTAAAAAGCAATTTACTGACTATCAGTCGGATGAATTTTAATCTGATAACAATTTGCGTCGCAAAAGATCTAAATAAATATACGCCGTACCCGTTAATTATTCATATTTAATTACTGAATTAATGTAATTACTTACTTAGTTTGTTTTAATTATCGGATTGTACCGTCTATTTATTTTTTTTATATTATTGGTATAAAATTACGCATATTTCTTCTATTCTTATAAAGCTTTTATCTATTTCATCTACTGAGGAGACATTTGGATCAAAATTACCAGGTAAGTTGTTATCGTTCCAACAAACTTTAAACATAGGTTTAAAAAAACATGATTAATATAAATGATACTGAATTTAACAGATATTTTTTAGGTTTTTATAACAATTAAATTATAATGAAAAAAATTTAGCAAAAAAATTCAACATGTAGAAATAAAAAAAAAATTACAAGTGAAAATTTTTTAAAATAATTTTTTCCTAATAATTGATGTGTTGTAAAAATTTAAAGAGTTGTCAGATGTCTGTTAATTTCAGTATCATTTAACCCGTAGTGGTCATTATGGGTCTAGATGACCCGAGGCAATTTTTGAGTTGCTCTTGATTCGAAGATATCATTCAGAATGATATCTGAGGTACTATCTATTATTTATTTATTTATTTATTTATCTATTAGAATAAACGCCAATCGGCAATGTTCATAAACTATTTAGTACTTGAGACTATTATAAAAATGATTTAATGGCCAGTGAATGTGTAACAATAAATTATTGAAATTATTAGGATTATGTATAAGTTCTAGTTGGTTAATACTATACAGAAAAAAGTAAACTGTAATAAATAACAGTCGATTTATAATAAGTAATGATCAACTGCTAAAAATTACCATTTCAAACAGTTAAGTCGTGATTTTACTATTCACTTTATAATATTTACAATTTACTCTTTATATGGAAGAAAATACTATTTCAAACAGTAATATTCGTTATGTAAATATCTAAAATGTTAAAGTATAATAATTAAGAACTCAGACTTTGATATTTATCATTTCGTACCTAAAAAATGATCTTATGATATGTAAAAAGTATAAATCAAAGTTGGTAAATTTCTAATACAAGCAACGTCAATATTTACAAAGTAAAATGGTAAATTTTAAACGCAACGCTAATAATCAAACTATAATTTATTGACTTGCTTAGACTGGTAAAATGTATATTTTAAAAGTATAATTTTTACTGTTTCAAATGTTAAATTCTCCCAGAGTGAGACCCCCTTCTCTTTCATCTGAGTTCCCCTTCTCTTCATAATATGGACTATATGTATAATGAAATGGCAATTTTTACTGTTTGAAACTGTAATTTTTTAAGATGAAAGAGTCGTTATTTACTATAGTGACAGCTTCTAATCACTTATTTTGGATATTATTTTTGGATATACCTATCATAAGACTTATCAGAGCTTGTAACAACATAGTCCAACAATGTAGTGAACTTGACTTGCTTGACTTCTCATCGCCTATTTCTGCCAATATACTGGCATCTATTATTGTAAGAACTAGACAAACAGATAACCGTACTCCAGCATCTTCATCTTCAGCTTCTTTTGCTCACTAATTTCACCAAATTACCAGATACCAAGTCCTTGTAAATATTGTATAATGAAAATATAAATATTAACTACCCTAACACTATTTTGAAGCTATATTATGAATTATATATTGTTAAAAATGAATTTAAGAACTATTTGTTACAATTACATATAACTATTATATGCCTAATTAGGATTAATTATTGTTGAGTGAATATTACAGTTTACTTTTTTCCGTGTAATTCCTTGACTTACGAGGTGAAACTTGATACTGAGTCTATGAAGAAATCAATGTCTGAGCTATATTTATTGACTAGGTTCGATATTCTGTTTTTAGGTCCATGATAGACATAGTTTTTTGATGTTTTCGTGTTACTTAATAGTCTAGTAGATCTTAAGCCTGATCTAGGCTATTATTGAAGATTTTTTGAGATTCATGGAAACGATTTCAATTGCACAAATCAATATACTTTTGAAAAGCTCGACATGACACCACTTTTTTGTCAAAGTATGCAAGATCCGTAGTAGAACCCCGGAGGTCAATTTCATTTATCTTAAAAAATGAAGTTTTTAGTAAAAAAAGACAAATTTTTCGAAATTTTACTTTCTTGCATTTTTTTTTATAATTAAACAATTAAAAAAAAATTAATAAACGATTGAGTTCTTCAACGGAAGTGTTAAGAATTACTCTCATGTACGGCTTGAGTGAAAATATTGAAAAGAACGCAAGTAGCAACAATTTTTTCCGTGTATGGGGTCAACTAGACCCAGTATGACCACTACGTTATTTAAAAATTTTTTTTTAAATAACATACTTACACTTAGAACAAAAGAATAACCGAGTTCTATAAGCCCACATGGTGAAATAATTAAAGGATTCTGAGTCATTTGCAGTGAAAATTGTTGGATAGTCCGGCATAATTCAATATTTTCAGATTGTACTTCTAATTTGTGTATTATTTGGCCAGTCCGCTTCCACTTGTAATATAAAAAAGTGAAATTTTAATCATAATAAAAAAGTTAGTTCAATCAAAACAAAGAAGATACTACCTCGCCGATTGTTTCAGAACAAAAATGATTGACGAAAAGAAAGTTCAAACAATGGCTTATGATAGAAATAATGTAAATTAGTATTTTTAATCCGTCACCACTAGTTTCAGCATCTTGCATTGTTAAGTATATACTGTAAAAAGTGATAGTAACTAATGCTGATAATAAAAGCATTGTTAAGACGATTTGAAACCCAAATATTTGTGTAGTTTTACCGCATAATTTAGTCAATTCTAAATGAACTTCTCTGAAAAATAATATATTTATTTAATTTCAGACAGTCCTGAAAAAATTAATAGTTAAAATTGATATTTTTGACAATTTACCGGAAAATTTGAAGAAGATGATTCAAATAACTCGAAGTATCTTGAAAAGAATTAGCACGATTGTTACTTATTCGTCTTTTGTCGTAAAAAAAGTCGTTTACAATCGCCAATTTATTGTCTTGAATTTCAAATTTGGCAATCGCTTGATTGACCACTCGAAATCTGAGCGCCATGTGTCGTATAGACAACCCGAAAGTCAAATTGAATAAATAACTAATATACAATGGAAGATGTGTGATATTAATCGCAGTAATCTTCTTAAAAGCATCTTCCGTACCAAAAAGCCATAAAGAAGTCGTCACATTAATTATCAATAAGTTTGTAACCCACGCAATTGTTACGATCAGACAAAAATTGAAAGCTTCCTGAGTGTCAATTTTAATACCTAGTTCCTCAAGTCGCTTGTCAAGTCTTCGGTTTTTCATATCAACAATTCGTGCTTTCTGTAATAAAAGAAAACAAAATTTAAAAAAAATTTGGAAAATCCAAAAGTGCACGACTCATAAGATGGACGGTGTGGCTTAATGTATATAGAATAATTGAAAGGGAAATTTAGTATAGACTGGGTAGCTCAAATGGTAGAGTAGCCGACATGTCTTCGGAAGGTTCGGGGTTCGAATCCCAGTCCGAGCTATATAATAGTTTTTTCTCGCATATTCTATAAACTCACATTAAGAAGATCCTTTCCTAATTCCTTTCTCAATTCTTTCCTACCAATTATTCTATTACGTGAATGTGAAACGCTTCACATAATAATTACCGTAACTCCTATTCTTTCCCGCTTCACAGCATTATTTAATTTGTACTGTATTTTACAAAGTAAAATATGTGAAAAAAATATCTAACAGCTGAAATAGGATGATAGCGCGCACGTGCCTCTAGTGGGATAAATGTACTCAATATATATAGATATACAGACCTACAATTCTTTCAAAGAATTTTTCAAAAAAAAATTTGACTCAATCAATGGATTTTTTCGCAAGTTACAGTGTTTTCAGGGTTTCATACATGACGGACAGGAAAATTTTTTAAACTATTTTGATGTTTTTTTCGTTTCTATTGCGCTTAATAAATTTTTGAAAAGTATGGAATTAATCTTCATTAAATTTTTTTGACGATAGTATGCAAAATATCTTGATTCCGTGAACTAACAAGTGTATAATAATAAAAATAGTTGCCGAAATGAGGCGAAAAAAATTTTTCGATCGTAAAGCACTCGCTGATACTTCGCATCATGAGTTGAGCAATAAAAATTAATAAATGAGGAGCTGATTTTCAAAAGGGTATCTTTTCGTATTTTAAAAGAGCAGTTTTTTTAACTTTTAAATATTAATTACTTCGAGAATTATAAAGATTTCTAAATGAAAATCGAATTGTAGCTTCATAACCGATAGCACTTTCTAGCTAAATTAAAAAAGTTCAATAAAAATATTTATAATTGAAGATGACCAGTTGTTTGTCTCGATTAATCAAAAATGAAAAGATACCCTTTTGAAACTCAACTCCTCAAATGTAAACTAAAGAATTAACTCACTTTTTTGAGAATCCAACCGAGAATGAAGATGATACTTATTATAATGAGCATCATACCAACTACCCCCAAGTACTTGTATACGTCTTGGAACCAAGAAGCTAAGTATAAGTATGAAATCGAAAAATATAAGCCAACCACATAAATAAACGAAATAAATGATAAATAAATGAATGTTTGCAGAAAATTGAGACTATCTACACGATAGTGGATCAATTGATGACCTAAAATCCAGTTGACTATCAAAATCGGCAGCAATGACTTGGTCAAGTTTTCGGGTTTGTAATTTATTCCGAACATTTTATAAAAACATCACCGATCACACTAGTGGTCAAAATATGACTGCTTGATTTTAATCATTGCACAATATTTTATTGTACTCTTAACTCATTACATTTATAACCTAATACATTAGCGAAACGATTATTAGCGATAAAATATTTCCGTAATTCACTTAGACGTAAATCGATAAGTCTGAATAGAAAGGATAATTTGCGCAGTTACAGTCCCAGCAAACTGAAAATAAATTATATTTTTATAATTAATGACTTTTGCATATATTTTAGTGTTTATAAAAATACTTACGTCTCTTAAAAAATAATACCCGAGATCGAATAATCCGCAGGGAGAAAACTTGAGCGGGTTTTGGAGTATTTGAATTGAAAATTGTTTAATTTCTTCTTGAAATTCTTTGTTTTTAGAGTCGAACTCTAATGTGTGAATTATTTCGCCGGTTTTTTTCCACTTAAATAAAATTATTATTTAGAAACATGTTAAATAATTTAAAAAATAGACAAATAATTACCTCGAGTATGCATTCAGCGCAATTATAATTAATGACAAATATTCTTAAACTGAAAACTATGACCCAAAGAAGTAAGCTAGATACTATAACGGATTTGTCGAAATTGGGATTTTGAGGACTCATTATTATTATTATGTAAGTAATCAAAATTAAGGAAGAAATGTTTATAAATGCTGTAATCATCGATAAAACTATCGGTATTCCATAAATTTTTGTTATTTCACGACACAGAATTCCTAATTCTAGGTGAATGCGCCTAAAAAAATAAATTTTTATTAATATAAAGCAAATAATTATTAGGTAGATTTCTTTAGAAATATATCTGTTGTAGTCGGTCTCATGTCGTAATTTTAAGAAAATTTTATCATAATATGTTTCCTTTCATCGAGTAATGTCGAAAAATGGTATTGGCTCAAAAATTTATGTATGTATTTATGTATAACGCGCCATGTCAGCAGGATTGCGCCCACAGTTCTCATCCGATCTTTATGAAATTTTGTGAGCTTATTCTGTGGATCAATACTAAGATCAAGTTCGAAGATGAGCAAAATCGGTCTGTTAATTTACGAGTTGTGAGTGTTCGAAATTTTTTTTTATTTTTAAAAAATTTGGAATTTCGTATATTTTATGGAAATAATTTTCCAGATGTAAAAGATAGATGAAATCTATTAAATTTATCTCAAACTTCATTTAATTACTTTTAATTTAAGCTATTATTCGTCTAGTTTTGATGATTTTTTAATTAATTCCGCGATTTTAAAAATTTGAAAAAATATTTCAATTAACGTTAAAATCTATGAAATTTATTTTAACAGCCGATCTCTTCTTTTTCTCGCGTCGCACTCACTGCAAGAAACAGTACTATCCTTGTTGCACTATTACGTAGCAGGACGTTTTTTTTCAAAATTCTTCTTTGTCTAGGAGAGAAATATAAAGCTGCAATCGTAGAGACCAACTGTTAATTTAAAGTTCACATGATAATCTTCAATTTAAGCTATTCGTCGACTTTTGATACTTTTTTCAATTTATTTCGTAGTTGGGAAAACTAAAAAAAAATCAAGAATAAATTAATTTTTAGTTTTTATCATCAAATGACTTTTATCTGTTACAAATCCTATTTTTTAGGTAGATGTCTTTAAATATATATTTGTTGCAGTCAATCTCATATCGTTATTTGCAAAAAATAAATTTTAGAACATTATTGCCTTTTAATAATGTGTTTTTTTCAATATTCAAACAATAAATCTACTTATCTATGTCGGGTGTAGCCGAATGGCGCTTTTATTATTTAAATTATGTTGAGACTTACTTAACATCATGAAGAATTTTCATAAAATCTTTCTCGAAATTAATCCTTCTCGATACAGCCCACTTGTAATCAGTATTTTTCTTATGCTTTGAATCATTGTCTTGTAATTGAAAAATATCAAGCAAAACTTTATTCAAACTCTTGAACCGTATTTTCATATGCTTTACAAACAGACAAAAAATAGCATTAATCAAAATGTTTACATGGTGGCCATGTTGAAGAATAATTGAGCGCATAGTTTTCTCTGATAGATCATCACTTTTTTCGGTTGATACGATATGAGAAATATCCAAAAATAATAAAAAAATTATCCAAATGAAGACAATCATGATGATGATGTAAAATTCTTTTTCCGCATTTACTGGAACTCCCAATTTTTTTAGTGTTTTATCGACTTTAATTACTCGCAAATTAATCTTCATACTTTTCTATTTAAAAATAATAAAAATTTATCAATTAAATTATTTTAAATAACATATTAAAAAATAAAATATTTACTTACGTCTTTGTGAGTCCAGCCGGCAATAACATTAATAATCATAGCCAAAATCATTATACCTGTGTTGACATAATAAATACCTTTGGGAGAAGTCGATAAAAATCGATCCGTCCAATTTAAAAACACATACATGAAAAACATGAAGAAGACTATAGTCGTAGTAATTGAAAATATTAAAGAATAATATAATTTAGATTTATCTAAGTGAGGGTATTGGAATATTCCGTGACAAAATATCGCATTTACAAGAAAAATCGGCAACATTGCCTCTATGACATTCGCTGGTTTCCACATTGTAAACTTAAATAGTTGTTGAAAGTGACTGGACGATTAATTTATATCAACCCTTGCAATGCTATCAGTTATCATTTATCATATTAAAAAATGAATTTTTCTAGGTCACATTTTTATATAAAGGTCATTGGCTATCAACACTCGATTGTTGAAGATAAATACACAATGATGTGCAAAGTTATACGATGTCTTTTCTATTAATTATTTATTTAATTATATGATAATACTAATTACAATCATGCTAAAGATAGAAATTGCTGATAAAGTGAACGAGGATCGATAATATGTGTTAACTTTATATTTATAAATATTCAGAGGGAAATCGATAAGTTTTAACCAACAGAATAACTCGAATTGTCACTGAAGGAAAAAACTGCAACAAATATAGAATATTTTTATTAATAAAAATTTAAATTGTTCATAAATACTTGCATCTCTTCAAGATAAAAAAATTACTTCAACAGTTTCACAGAAGAAAATAAAATTTTTCGCACAATTTTTATATAAATATAAAGTTATTAATATAATTAAATATTAAATATTGATTTATATATTTACATATATCCTTATCATTATTATAAATATTATATTATCATATTACTTATTATGTTATCAATAATAATCAATCTATTATATTTTATTAATTAATATCATATCTAAATTTTAATTAATATTATTAATTTAATATGTACTCATTGTGTACTTAATTATGATGGTCCTTAGAGAGCACTTGCTCTAGGATCAAAATTTAATAAATAAATAAAAATAAAATAAATATACAGTTTTTACTTATGCGTATATTCTTCATCGCTTAACCGGATATCGATGAGTTTGAATCGATAAAATAACTTGTCCTGTTACAGATGCAGCGAACTATAAATAAATTTTATTTCAATAATTTTGTGCTATAAATTGATAACAAATACTCACTTCTCTCATAAAATAATAACCGAGGTCCAATAATCCACATGGAGAAAATTTTAGTGGATTTTGCATTATTTGAATTGAAAATAGTTGAATTTCTTTTCGCAATTTCATGTCTTGAGCTTGAAGTTCTATTAGGTGGATAATTTCACCAGTTTTTTTCCACTGAAATATATCATTTTAAAACTATATATTTTGTATAAAATAATAATGATGATAATTAATTAATTACCTCACAAACAGTTTCAGCACAATCATAATTGATCAAAAAGAATTTAAAACCAAATAATGCAGTCCAAGGTATTAAAGTTATTAATAAAGGTATTTTCTCAGTTAATGTTTCTTGTTTGATCATTAATGTAGTGTAAGAAAACACCAACATCGAAGTTATGTTTGCGAATGCAGTTATCAAGGTAAGAATTATGGGAATCCCATAAATTTTCGTCAAATCACGACACATTATTCCTAATTGCAGATGAATGTGCCTAATGAAGAATAAAATTCAAATAAATTTATTAAATATTTATTATTTAAGATAAAAGACCCAGTTATTGACACCGGCCTAGTTGTTTGACACTTGCAATTTTATTCTAATTAAAAAAATTAAATGTTTTCAAAAAACCAATTATCTTAAAATTTATACACTGAGAAAAAAAATACTTTTGCTCAATTAACAATTTCTTGGCTCAAGAAACTCGCTGACGATCAAATATTCTATTATTATTAATTATTAATTTCTGAAGGGAAGAACATCAATATTTATCTTTGGATAAAATAGATAAACAAAAGAATAGCTTCATTTAAATTAAGTAAAAATTATTTCAATCAATTTAACAATTTCTTGAGCTAAGAATATATATTCTTGAAAATTTTCAAGAACATAAATTCTTGTATCAAGAAAATTTTATAAATAAAAATATTTTTTTTTTCTCAATGAAAAAATTCTAAATGCAGAGAGTGCAATAAATAGTAGCTAGTACTTTTTTATTATATAGTAGGATATGGAGAAAACAACTTTGTATAAGAAAATTCCTTGTAAAACACAGATTGTAACAGTGATACAAGTAAAAATAAATCTATCTATTTTTTTTTTCTCAGTGTAATTCAAAAATTTTATTTATTAATTTATCAGAGATGATTTGTTTTTTTTTAATTAAAATAAAATTGCAAGTCTCAATAACTGAAAAAAAAAATAACTTGAATCAAAAGAAAAATTCTTGAAACAAAAAAATATTTTTGAAGAGTTTCATTGTCTTGAATCAACTAAATTTACACGGAAAAAAGTAAACTGTAATAAATAACAGTCGATTTATAATAAGTAATGATCAACTGCTAAAAATTACCATTTCAAACAGTAAAATCGTGATTTTACTATTCACTTTATAATATTTACCATTTAAACGTTACAATTTACTCTTTATATGGAAGAAAATACTATTTCAAACAGTAATATTCGCTATGTAAATGTCTAAAATGTTAAAGTATAATAATTAAGAACTCAGACTTTGATATTTATCATTTCGTACCTAAAAAATGATCTTATGATATGTAAAAAGTATAAAATAAAGTTGGTAAATTTCTAATACAAGCAACGTCAATATTTACAAAGTAAAATGGTAAATTTTAAACGCAACGCTAAAAATCAAACTGTAATTATTGACTTGCTTGGACTGGTAAAATGTATATTTTAAAACTATAATTTTTACTGTTTCAAATGTTAAATTCTCCCGGAGTGAGACCCCCTTCTCTTTCATCTGAGTTCCCCTTCTCTTCATAATATGGACTATATGTATACTGAAATGGCAATTTTTACTGTTTGAAACTGTAATTTTTTAAGATGAAAGAGTCGTTATTTACTATAGTGACAGCTACTAATCACTTATTTTAGATATTAAATTATAAATTGTGGCTTTTATACTTTCTACATTAAGTTCTGTAATATTTATATTTTTGCCACCCTGATGTCCGCTTTACTGTTTGAAACTATAAAAATTAACCGGAATCCGAGTGAATATTAGTTTACTTTTTTCCGTATACTTAAACTAAGAAAAATTTCGTAGTTTAAGAATTTTTCTACTTAAATCAAGAAGATGAAGTTCTTCAAAATAATTTATTTGATTCAAGTTCATTTTTTTTTCTGGGTATAAGTGTTTATTCACATGTAAAAAATTCCTGATAAATCCACGCTGCGTGGATTTAAGGCCCTTATATTCACGCAGTGTGGATTTATCAGAACTTTTTTACGTATGAATAGACATGTCTTATTTATATTCCTATAATAAAATAGAGAATTTACTTGATGTTTTGAAGAATTATCATATAATCTTTTTCGAAACTGACTCCTCTTGAAACAGCCCATTTGTAATCAGTTTCAATTTGATGGGCCAAATTATTGTCTTCTAGTCTTAAAATATCTAGCAGAAGTTCATTTATACTTCTGAATCGCATTTTCATGTGCTGTATAAACAAAACGAAAGTTAAATCAATCAAAAAATTCACGTGGTACCCATGATGAATCACAAATGTAATCATTAATTGTGTAGTAAAATTAGTTAAATATGAGGATTGGTTCACTTTTGTCAAATCAACAAACAATACATAAGTCACCCAAAAAGCGGCGATTTTAATTGCGGAAATATATTTTCCGTGAACATCAATTTTAAGTCCCAGTTCCTTGAGATTCTGTTCAGCTGTTATGATTCTTGAATTGATCATTAAAATTTTCTATTTAGAACAAAAAAAATAAATTAGCTATCTAGAAAATTTGTATATAAATTAATAACATGTATAGTTATATAATTACAAACATTTTTGTAGACCCAGCTGACGATAATATTGATGAACATAACAAAATTCATTGCAGTGCTGTTGATTAAATACAAAAAAGACTGTTCATTTGTCCAAGATTCTTTTAAGTAATTTACATGCACAATAATAAAACACACGATGAAGACTATCGTTGAAATTATTGAGTACAGAAAAGAGTAATAAACTCTAGATTTACTAACACGAGGATATTGGATCACTCCGTGACAAATTGTCAAACTGAGAATAAAAATCGGCAGCATTGCTTCTATCAAATTCGTTGGCTTCCACATTATTAATACAACATGAAATCTTTCTCTTGAAAGAACGAGTTAATGTGTAATTAACTCTACGTCGTACGAAGGTGGATTAATTAATTGTCATTTATCGTAATTATAATCAACGCTTAACATTTTATGCAACTTACTATCTATCAACACTTAATCTTTGTAGATAATTACTACATGATACACACATTAATAGTATTAATTATTTAAAAGTATGACATTTCAAATTAATTAAGTGTAATATTGATGAAAATTATTGCTTTGCTGCAGAACTGTGGATTGGATAAGTTTGGATCAATAGAAAAATTTGTGAGCTCACTGATCCAAAAAACTATAAAGTTAGAAAAATTTTTAATAATTTATGAAAATTTATTTAGCGTATACTTAATAATTTTAAAAAATTTATAGCCAATAAACTATGGTAAAAAATAATTGACATGTAGAAAATTTAAAAAATAAAAAAATGCAATTTTTCAAAAATAATTTTTTGGAGCAAATTTTTTCGATAAATAAAATTAAAAAATTGTTAAGTGACTGCTAACTTTGATGCCATAAATAATTTTGAAATAAATATAATGAAAAATTAAACTTACATCTCTTAAAAAGTAATATCCAAGGTCGAAAAATCCACAAGGAGAAAATTTCAGGGGATTTTGCAGCATTTGAATTGAAAATTTTTGAATTTCTCTCTGATAATTAGAGTCTTTGGAATTACACTCCAGTTTATGAATTGTTACGCCAGTTTCTTGCCACTTTATTAACAAAAATTCTTAGTTTATCATAATTATTGAGGAATCTTACTTTTTAATATAAAACAGTACCTCGTTAACTGTTCCAGCGCAAATATAATTGATAAAAATAACTTTCAATATGAAAACTGTCAACCAAATTGTAAAGTTTGATAAAAAAAGTATTTTATCAGATAAAATCATTTTCTCATCTTTTAAAATTATGAATATGAGAAAAAAAAAAGAAGTTGTATTTGTAAATGCTCTAACCATGGTGAAGACTGTTGGGATACCGTAAACTTTCATAAGCTCACGGCACAATATTTCCAATTCCAAATGAATATTTCTGAAAATAAAAATAATTAATAATTAATAAAAATAATTACACGGAAAAAAGAAAACTCAAAAGATTACAGTATATAGTGCAACGTGGGGCGCTTCGTGATGAAAACTGGAAAAATTACAGTTTCAGATTGTAATTATTACAGATTTTATAAGAATTAAATTGTAGAATGTAATATTTACATTGGAAGCTCTGAAAATTGAATTTAGAAAAATATTATTTCGAACTGTAATTTTTCTAGTTTTGATTACGACGGGACCGATTTTACATTTTATACTGTAATTATTCCTGTTTTCTTTTTTCCGTGTAATTTATTTACTATTTAAGTCTTACTTGAGTTTACGAATAATTTCTGTAAAATCTTTTTCAAAGCTAATTTTTCTTGAAATAGCCCATTTGTAATCAGTTTCTTCTTTATGCGTTGAATTATTACTTTGCAATTGTAAAATATCGATCAATATTTTATTAATATTTTTAAACCGTACTTTCATATGATTTATTAACTGATAAAATGACAGATCAATAATTAAATTAACGTAATCTGCATGTTGAATAACAATTACCAAATAAGTTCTTAATAATAAATTGTGATTTTGGTAAATTGATACCATACTTATATTAATAAAAAATAGATAGACAATCCAAAAAACGGCGATTTTAATGCTAAAAAAAAATTCTTTTTTAAAATTCACTGGTATTCCTAAGTTATGAAGCATTAAATCAGCTTTTATTAATCTTGTGTTAATCATTGCACTTTTCTGTCGACAAAAAAATCAAAGATTTAATTATTAATATTTATTAATTTAATTTTTTTGTAACACTCACAGTTTTGAAGGCCCACCCGGCGACGATATTGATAATCATCACAAAAAATGTTATATTTATATTTATAAAATACGATAGTAGGTAACCAGATACCCAATAAAGGTCAAAGTAATGAAACAATACATAGGTGTAGCTACTCAGATGAATTACAAGTGTAATTACGGTGTATAAAAAAAAGTATTTAGTTTTTGATTTATCAATATTCAAAAATTCTACAGCTCCATGACAAAATAAAAAATTTAAAATACAAATAGGAAACAATGCTTGAAGAAAATTTTTTGGTTTCCACATGATGACACGACTGACCATTTGTATGGACATTAATTGTATAAATAACATCGCTTATAATCATAAAATGTATGACCTTACATCTATCATTTACTAATTTTTATTTTAATTTATTATTGTTGTTGTGACATCGCAAGCTTCTATAGAGTTAGTTTAGTTGGAAAATAATAAAGTTATGATCGAGTGTTGATTGAATGTGTTTTGATCAATATACTGACTTGCGAGGTCGCGGATAATAAATTAAATTTCTAAGTGCTCATTTAATTAAAATATATCCAGTAAGATAAAATGATTTTAAATTCACAAAATCACACTTTCTTAATTTTAACATCATTTCTTAATTATATGGGTGATTCTCTGTAAGGTTGTTTTTTGCTGTACCAGGCATTTTTAACTTCCCGCTAAGAAAATCGAAGATTTTCAAAAATCGGGAAGTTATTGTTTTCACCCCGTTTTGCAAAAATCGAGTTTTCATCAGATCTCGACGTTTGAAGGTCACAGAAAGCTTCCCTGACTATCCCCGCGAGGTTGTCACGGTGTCTGTATGTATGTGTGTGTGTGTGTGTGTGTGTGTGTGAGTGTGAAAGTATGTGAACCGCTTATAACTTTTGAACGGCTTGACCGATTTCATCGTGGTTGGTGCCATTCGAAAGGGCTTGACAAAACTTAGATTTTGAAAACTATTTGGACCGATTCAGATCAATAGATTTTGAGAAATCTTCAAAAAACTGAAAAAAAAATTTTTTTCAAATGTGGTTTTTTTGGAATAACTTTTAAACGGCTTTATGGTTCAATTCCAAAAACTAATCAGCTCTTAACCTTGAAAAATCACGTCGATCGCCACCAGTCCGGTCAAAATCGGTTGATTCGTTCGAGAGATATCGTGAACGAAAGAAAACCGAAAAAAGTGTTTTTTCGGAATAACTCCGAAATTCCTAGCGCGATCAATTCAAAATTTGAGATTCTTTGTGAGGCTTGAAAAACTGCGTCGAATGCTGCCAACCGCGTGAAAATCGGTTTATTCATTCAAAAGTTATTGCGGTTTAAAAATTCAAAAAATAGTGTCTTATCAAATCTCTATCAGACTTTTGAGCTCGAAGAGCTCAAAAGCATAGGAAAGCAATTTCTTTGAGCTCGGAGAGCTCAAAATAACCCATAAATTGTATTTTTAAGCTCGAAGAGCTCAAAAACGTCATTGGTGCAATTTTAAGCGCCTAAGTATGGAATTAGCGAGAAGTTGCAGGGATGGCCTTTAGGGTCAACCGTTTTCCTAATTTTTTTTATTAGAAAAATTGTTATTTTGTTACTAAAAAAAATTTATTACGAAAGTAAAAATACATTTCTATTTGGAGCTTTGAAAACTAAAGTGAAATAAATTTTGGTTTTTTTGCTATAAATTCGTAAACCACCGAAATAACAGTCCCCTGGGCTGTCCCATTCCCAAAATTGAAACTTTAAGATTAAATTTTAAGTTATTTGCCCATAATATATATAATTTGTCCAAAATGTTTATAAACTTAATTAGTTAACTAACAATCGTCTTCAATAAGAAGTATTGAAAATTAATTTGTTTCATTAAATTCATTAAACCAAAGTTTGTCCCAGGCGTTTTAAGAACAGTCCCCTGCCAGAAGTTCAAAACCAAAAAAAAAAATCCAGCGTGCTATTTTATGTTCTGTAAGGTTTATAAGGGCCTAACTAGCTTTGAGTTAATAACCATAGGGCTGTTAGCGCTTTATCGCCATTTTATTTAGTGTCAAAACACCGTTTGTGCTGGAAACATGTGTCTGGGCCACTTCAAAACTCAGCCCCCTGGCTACTATTTTTATTTATAATTTATTTATAAAATTGGATCCATAAGTCTTAATATTATTCTAATTAATGTAAACATTCATTGAAAACTTGAAAAGTCGAATGCATTGAAATAGTTTGCTTGATTTTTCTCAATTTGATAAAAAAAAAAAACCGTCCTCTAGCAAACAGTCCCCTGTCATGTTATATGGCAAAAGACACACAAATATCGAAAAAACAAAAATTAAATCGGCTGTTTATTTATTATGATTAAGCTGATAGCTTTGCAGCCTTTGTTAATTTTTTTTCTAATAAAATCAAACATAATTTGGTCGGACAACTTTGTACAGATTTAAGATGTCCTTACAGAGAAACACTCATATACAGAATAGGCAAAGTTATCAACAAATATGCTGTTTATATTGACATTTTTGGAGGACCAGCAGATAAAATAAAAAGTAAAGCAAAAAGGGTGATTCTAAAATAATAACATTTCAGGTGTACAAATAGTAATTATAAACTATCAATTAGTGATTATCAATTATCAATTACTAAAAATTTTTTTTCTTTTTAATTTTTTTTTTCTCTTCCTCTTCTCTCAAATCTCTTAAATATATCTTCTCTTTACAGATGCTATTTATTGTATATAAATATTAACTAAACATTCTACACATAAAAATGTAACATATTGTTGTAAATTGCTGAGGACGTTTCTTTACAAGCAAATAAATAAATATTAAGTTATTAATTACTTATCAATTTTTAATCCTTTCTTTGCGATGAAGAATTATCGCTTGAAGTCGTTTGAATTAATAAAACAAGCTCCGCCATCACCGATCCAGCAAACTAAAAAATTCTAAATAATATAAGCGTTCATACTGATTATTTCTCTAACAAGGACTCACATCTTTTATAAAATAATAATCGAGATCCAAAAACCCGCATGGTGTAAATTTCAATGGATTTTGGAGGATTTGAATCGAAAACTTTTGAATTTCTCTCTGGAATTTCGAATCTTCAGAGTCTATTTCCAACATGTGAATTATTTCCCCCGTTTTGTTCCACTTTAAAAAATTAATAGGACGATTAAAAATTCAATTTATTTTAAACTAGGACTTACCTCATTGATTGCTTCAGCACAAGCATAGTTTACACTAAAAAATTTTAGAAGTGCGATTAAAACCCAACTTGACATACTGAAAAGTTGCAATGATTTGTCACTTAGTTTAACTTCTGTGTTTATGATTGCTGTATAAATATTAAAAATCTGCACGATTACGAGAAAAAACATTGTAAGTATCATCAGAGATATTGAGAATCCGTATATTTTCATAATTTCGTTACACAAAATTTTTAATTCTAAATGAATGCGCCTGGAAAAACCAAAGTCTTGTAATATCTTCAGAAGACATGAAAAATCGTACACAGTAAAAAATTTTTCGTCATTGCGTCAAAAAACTTAGAGTTAAAAATTTTTGTGTTTAATTTTTAACACTTTTATGTGTAAATTTAACACTTATTCTATTAAATCAACACAAAAAAGTGTTCAATATTTAACATAAAAATTTTTAACACAAAATTTTTTACTGAGTAATAAATATACTTACTTGATGTTGCGAAAAGTTAAGGTGAAATCATTTTCGAAATTTGTTTGCCTCGAAATCGCCCATTTGTGATACGCTTCCACATTTTGTAACAAATTTTTGGATTGAAGGTTAAATAAATCTGATAGAAATTTATTTATCCCTTCAAATCGTGCTTTCATGTGAATTATTAGCAAAAAAAATGTTAAATCGACGATACAATTAACGTGGAATCCATGATGAAAAGTGAAGACTGTCATGAAGACATTTAATAGTCCAAAAGATTTATCATACCAAATAATGGCAACTGCATTGATATAAAATGAATAAATGAACCATCCAACAGCAAATTTCATTGAAAGTGCAAATTCACGTTGAATATTTATCGACACTCCTAAATTCTTAAGAAGCTCATCACTTTTCATTAGTTTCGAATTCAGTATCAGGATTTCCTATAGCAAAATATTCACAATTTTAGTAATAAGAATGATTAGTTTTATAAATTTTATTGACTGTTGCTAGTCATACGATTGTCGTATGAATAATAAATAATTATTTGTACGACAATTTTTATATTAATGAAAATAGAGTTAATTTTATATTAAAGCAACAAAGAAAATATAATTCATAAAATTATAAACTATTATAATAGTTATTATTTAATGAGGGAATTTATTTTAAAAATTGTTGGACAAATAAATAATAGTTATTCATACGACAATGGTGTAAATAAAGGAAAAGTTTAGTTATCCGACTATCGGACGATTATTTTTATTTTTATTAATACGATAATCGGATGAATAACTATTATTTATTTGTCCGACAACTTTAAAATAAATTCCTTTTCTTCTCCTCATTTTTTCTTTTCCTTCTCTAATTTTTGCCATCTTACATCATTAATAAATACTAGCAACCTTGCAGTCACTATAAATAAATAAAATTTTGCTTTATTAAATAATGAATTTTTTAAATTGCACTGTACTTTCTCAACTATTGACGTTTTTAAAGATATAAGCTCATCTTGATGTTACACCATCAAGAGCTTTCATTTGAGTACCTACATGCATTTTGATATATTCTTCATATATATATACATATATAATATAAACTATATACAAATATATGACAATAAAAAAATATAACAGTTTAATTTGATAACCAAAAAAAAAAAAAATTAGGAAAACGGTTGACCCTGAAGGCCATCCCTGCAACTTCCCGCTAATTCCATACTTAGGCGCTTAAAATTGTACTAATGACGTTTTTGAGCTCTTCGAGCTCAAAAATACAATTTATGGGTTATTTTGAGCTCTCCGAGCTCAAAGAGATTGCTTTCCTATGCTTTAAAGCTCTTCGAGCTCAAAAGTCTGATAGAGATTTGATAAGACACTATTTTTTGAATTTTTAAACCGCAATAACTTTTAAATGAATAAACCGATTTTTACGCGGTTAGAAGCATTCGACGCAGTTTTTCAAGCCTCATAAAAAATCTCAAATTTTGAATTGATCGCGCTAGGAATTTTGGAGTTATTCCGAAAAAATTTTTTTTGGTTTTCTTTCGTTCACGATATCTCTCGAACGAATCAACCGATTTTGACCGGACTGGTGGCGATCGACGTAGTTTTTTGAGTTTAAGAGCTGATTAGTTTTTAGAATTGAACCTTTAAGCCGTTTAAAAGTTATTCCATAAAAACCACATTTGAAAAACATTTTTTTTTCAGTTTTTTTAAGATTTCTCAAAATCTATTGATCTGAATCGGTCCAAATAGTTTTCAAAATCTAAGTTTAGTCAAGCCCTTTCGAATGGCACCAACCGCGATGAAATCGGTCAAGCCGTTCAAAAGTTATAAACGGTTCACATACTTTCACACACACACACACACACACACACACACACACACACACACACACACACACACACACACACACACACACACACACACACACACACACACACAGACACTGTGACAACCTCGCGGGGATAGTCAGGGAAGCTTCCTGTGACCTTCAAACGTCGAGATCTGATGAAAACTCGATTTTTGCGAAACGGGGTGAAAACAATAACTTCCCGATTTTTGAAAATCTTCGATTTTCTTAGCGGGAAGTTAAAAATTAAAATAATTATAAACATTTTTTTAAAATTAAATTTAAAAGATTTCGGTACAATTATTTACTTTGAAAATTGTCGGACAAATAAATAATAGTTATTTATACGATAATCGTATGATTTAAAAAAAAATAATCATTCGAAAATCGGATGAATGGACACTTCGAATTTTATAACTTACATTTTTGTAAATCCAGCTGACAACACTATTAACATTCATTGTGAAGAATACTGCTATTATCAGAATCATGTAAGTCACCTTAGGACCCTCACTGTACCAAGATGGATTAATTCGTAACCAAAATACAGAGATAAAACAAGCGCAATACAAAATTGTCGACACTATCGACCACAAGAAGGAGTAATTTATTTTTGATTTATTAATATTTGGATGTTGTATAACTCCATGACAAAATAACACATGAAGAATATAAATAGGCACCAGTGTGTCTATAAGACTCTTTGGTTTCCACATTTTTACAATAACTGAGTTTATTATGTGACATAATAATGCTAATTGTGATTAGCGTGTTTGTTAAGTGAATATTTAATATTTAATACGGCAAATATAGCCTTTTAATTTATTACAAATATATCTTTAGTGCATCCGTTTCACGCAACTCATCAACTATCTCACAATATCTAGCTTTTAAATGATAAAAACTACACTGTTTGTCATGCAACTAAATATTTTCTTTCTTCAAACTTTTAAATAGTATTAATTATTCATTTTTAATATAATAAGCTGTATATAATGTCGTCACTGATCCAAGCTATAAATATTTAATTATTATCGCATGTAGCTATTTTCAGCAATACATTAAATGGATGACTTTCCAGTGCAATGCATGGGTTAGTTACATCTATTGTAAAATAATACCATCAAAATTTATATCTCTTCATATCTTTGAATACCCACGTATGACTAAAAAATGACCGAGTTAGATGTATAATTTTTTTCTATGAATAATATATTTTTTTAATGAAGGTTGGCAATAGCCTAATCGGCTCGGTACCTGCATTTCGAAAGAGTGAGACCAGGGTTCGATTCCGGCGCGCACCAATATTTTTCAATGATTATAAACTAAGAATATGTGCGTTTCATTGCCAGCCTCTGTACCGGTCGGGTTTTCTGTGGTTTTCCCGTATAGTTATGGAGGTAAAATGTCATTATAGAAGTACCTCCATACTATTTAAGACCGTAATGCAAATGCAGGTACTGATTATAACGCGTAAGTCGGCCACAGTCGCAGCACATGTGTGTCGGGCATGAAAGAAAAAATCCCGACATGCAGGGGGGTGGAGACGAAAAAGTGGTTGAGAGTTATAATGACGGGGTTGAGAGATTATATTGCGGAGAAAAAAGTGGAGAGACAATAATTCCCCACCCTCCCTTGTAAAACACTCTACAGTGATACAAGTAAAACCATCCTCAATTATATTCTCAATTATATTTTTTTAATGAAAAAGTAGTAAATATATGAAAATTAATTTAGCAGATACTCAATAATTTTAAGAATTTTTGTAACAAATAAATTATAACAAAAAAAAAATTGACACGTAGAGATTTTAAAAATTTTTAAATGCAATTTTTTTTAAATAATTTTTTAGAACAAATTTTTTTATTAAAAAAAAATTGAAAAATGGTTCAGTGACAGCTAACTTTAATGCCATAGTAAATATTTAAGCATATTAATTTTTAGTTTTCTCTGTAAAAAAAAAAAAAAACACTCAATAAGTTTGGTAAATCAAGAAACAGCCCGAGAAAAAATATTTATATATAAATTGGTTATATATGATTATGTATGAAAAATGGCCAAATATAATCATATCTAATCATATATAATTATATATAACAAAATTTAATTATATATTTATTACAACTAATTAATTATTGGGTTAATTTTATGGATAGAGTATTTAATATGGTCCTACGCAATTCTCTGTAACCAATTAAAATGCAAAAAAAAATCTAGCTATAATTTTACGGTTATAACACCAGCGGTCACCCATCCAACTATTAACCCTGCTCAATGCTACTTCACTTTATTGATCTCCGTGCGTTTTGAAGTTTCTGTCTGCTGTGCTGCTGTCTTAGATGACAATGATTCTATGATCTACATAATGTATCATATGGGTTTATCATAAATATAATATAAAAATTGGTTTTATAATATATTTGGATAGTCATAATTCATAATTTATTTATTTTACCGAATCTCATTATAATATAACACTTATTTAAATAATAAAATAAATAATGATTTTACAATAGTAAAATTAGGTAGTAGCTTAAGGACAGATAGCTTAACTGGTAGAGCATTTGGCGCGTAACCAAAAGATCCAGGTTCGAGTCCTGGTCTGGGCTGTCTGAATTATTTTTTCAGTTACTGAAAAAGTTACACTGAGTAAGAATTACATCTTTCTCTAACAATAATTGTCGATAAACGAATTTTAATTGTGAATTTCACCTAAATTTTCTCTGATGGTATGAGACCTCATACCGATAAAACCAAATTACTTAATATAAGTCTAATTCGATGGATAAAGCAATGTGACTTATGATTTTTCTCTAAACTACTATTATAAATTAATTATATATGCAAACTAGCTTTCTTGATTTGTATTTTAATTTATACCAGTCCTATGAACAGATGTCATGCATCTCTATAGGACAGATATGTCATTTATTATATTATATTATATATTGATTATCTGTAATATTTTCTGGTTTAATAAATAAAATAAAAAAAATACTTACAGTTTTGTAAAACCAACTGACAATAATATTAATATTCATTGAAACATTTATTATTATTGTAAGGATAAAATATATCAACTGAAAATCTTGGATCCAAAAATCGGTAAAATATCTCAGGTAAACATAGACCATGTAGATGAAGTGGCCAATTTTTGTAATAATTGAGTAAAGAAAAAAGTGAAAAATCCTTGACTTGCTGACACTTGGATATGGTATAACTCCGTGACAAAATATAACATTTATTATGAAAATAGGCAGAAGTGCCTCTAGTAGATTTTTTCGTCTCCACATTATTTCTATGACTGACATTATTATGAGCATAACTAAACACGATACGCCAACATATTAATATTTCATTAAGCACGACATTTGTTTTTATTAAAAATAAAATATTGCAGAATGAAACAGCAAGTATTAATTTTTAATTATTTATGAATAACATTCTTAAATTCAATGATTTTAAATAGTATTGAAATTAGCAGACACTTGACAATTGCACGCCTCATAAGCGAAGCGTTGAAGTAATTGCTCTACTCTCGACATGTCAAAAAAAGCAGTTTTCTCGAAAGTGATATTGACTTTTTTTTTAATTATATCGCACTTATAAGATAATATGAGTGCACTTATATCAAGTCAAATAACACGTCAGGGATATAAAATATATTTAAATAACAATTATTTTGTTTAACATTAGTAAATAATAACATTAAAAATAATCTTTCCTGATTTTTTTTAA
Source organism: Cotesia glomerata (assembly GCF_020080835.1). Classification (NCBI taxonomy): domain Eukaryota; kingdom Metazoa; phylum Arthropoda; class Insecta; order Hymenoptera; family Braconidae; genus Cotesia; species Cotesia glomerata. The sequence goes on along the minus strand of NC_058160.1, from coordinate 4,167,524 downwards.
CTAACAAATTTATTTTTAAAAAATTGCATTTTTAATTTTTTAAAATTTCTACATGTCAATTTTTTTTTTCTAATTTTTTTTGTAATAATTTATTTGTTACAAAATTCTTAAAATTATCAAATATCTGCTAAATTAATTTTCATTTTATTTTAATCAATTTTGGATTTTCCAAACTTTTTGTATAAATTTTTTAATATTTAATTTTTTAATCAGGTATTGAAAAGAAAATATTTCTAAAAATTCCTATTTTTGGCTAATAGAATTTTCTGACTAAATTTTTTTACTATAATTAAAATTGTATAAAAATCTATAAAATTTTCTAAATTCATTATCATAATTTTAAAATAAGTTCATCAGCAAATAATAATTTTATTTTTTTTTTTTTGGAACGAAAAAAATTGATTATTAAAATCTCAAGAGTTACAAGTTAAAAAACAGATGGAGTTTGTTTCCCTAAATCCATGTACTAAAAATGTAAATCGTTGTTTAGCCATGTATGGATCAAGTTTTCTGTTAAAGTAATATCCGAATGACATTAATTGAGAATTAGAGAAGTGAGCGGTGGATATACACAGTGGGCGTGCGAGCCACCTGCTACCGAGCTGGTCTCTCTCGAATCTAAAGTAGCTAGGGGACCAATTGATTTATCGCACCCGAGGGGTTGTGCTCATGTCTCCCTTACACTTTAATACTACCACTGATACCACGGTCATTTCTATCTTTTTATTATTTTACTTATGCTACTCATCTTTCGTCACCTCTCTTCAAAACCAACTAAAGCTAATTTTTACAATCACGGAATTATTTTTCCGCTCGATGACTCGGGCTTTAAAAAACCTCTATTCTTAAAATAAAAAAAAAAAACTCGTGTCAGTAGATCCATACAAGCTTGATAGAGAATTCGTACCAACATATGGGACAGCTTAGATGACGGTGATTGTAGAAAAACAAACGCTTGAACAAGAGGATTTCATTCTCACCGCTTAATCCGCAAACGTCGTTTATCATTTTATTATTCCCCTGTAAAAAATCTCTAATATATATCTATTTATTTTATTTATATGTCTACTTAAGGATTCAGTTGTTTGAAATCAACAAGTCTGATTTTTTTTTTCATTTATTTTATTAATAAAAATCATTTTATTTTTCATTATTTTTATTATACTTCAATTTATTTCTAAATTTACGTGGATTCAAACCGTAAGCTTTAAGTCTCTCATCACTTAATGAAGCAATTGGATTATGAGGCTTCGTTGGTTTTGGTATATTCTCATTCTTCTTCTTCTTTTTCTTCTGCCCTTTATTTATATTTTCATCAGAACCATCTTTAGCTTTTTTCGCTTGCGGTTCTTTAGTATCAAATTCACCATTTTGCAAATTGTCCATTTTTCTCTTCTTTTTACCCTTCGCTACATTTATTTCTTCACTAGTCCCCTTTTCTTCATTCACCTTAGCAACCTCACTTTCCTTTTCCTTCTTCTTCTTTTTCTTCTTCTCATTAACAACTTCATCCTTCTTTTCAATCACCTCAGCTTTATCATCAACTTCTTCTTTAACAACTAACTTCTTCTTCTTCTTCTTCTTATTTTTAACTTCTTCCTCACCTTTAGCTACATTTTTATCATTCTTTTCATCAGTTCCATTCACCTCCATAATTTTACCTTCAACAGCTTGATTATTCTTACCATCACTTGCTTCATTATTCTTCTTTCCTTTCTTCCTCTTCCTTTTCTTCTTTTTCTCCCCATCATCCGCATTTTCTCCATTAACCAGCTCCTTCTTGATCTCTTCATCAACTTCCTCCTCAAAAGGCTTGTACAAACTGGTAAGAACTTTCCGTTTAAAGTTCTCATTTAAACTCTTTTGTTTATAAATCCTAGCCAGCCTTTGCTCGGTATTTTCATCCTTGTACTCCAGAGCTTTCTTCAGAGAGCACCACTTGTTCAATTCTTTGTCATCAGCCATCATAATCTCTTCAACAGTTAGCCCGTAATCATTTGGCGTGACTTGACGATACTTAAACCTGAACGTATTATCACCAACCTTATCTTCATAGTCCAATGCGTAATTCTTGACAATAAAATCTTTAAAAGACCCATCTTTAGCAGGATTATATTCCTGTTTTTTCTTCGCCATTAACTCCGCAAACTTTGACCTCTTCCTCCTTTTTCTTTTAAATGTGATTTCTTCCGCAGCTTTTTTATTAGCATCGTAATCAGCGTCCATCACAAAATCAGGATCCTCACAGTATGCTTCGCTGGTGTCTTCTTGAGCATTCTCCTCAGTAGGATAATAATCATCCCAAGATTTTTCTATTTCAAGCTCTTCATCTATGTCCGAAAACTCCGGCTTAGCATCTTCGTCAACATCTTGATTATAATAATCCTCACCATAATCATTCTGCATCAATTTGTCGTATTCCTCTGGATCATAATCTTCTTCAAGGAATTTTCCATACTTTTCAATATTAATATCCTTATTACCAGTAACATCTCTCAGCCTTGTCAATCGATCGAGTATTTCTTTACGTTTCAACGCATTATACCTCTTTCGCTCTTCCTCTTCTTGTAATTTTTCCTGCTCTTTCCGTTTTTTCACATCAGCCCTCTTCTCCGCTCTTCTGGTGTCTTTTTTTCTCATAGAGTCACTTACTATCCTGGGATACCGCTTAATAAACTCTGGATCAGGTTCTTCGAATCTGAAATTATACTTGTGCTCAAACTCCTCCTGGTTCTCGATCTGCTCCTCGTCTTCAGACAAATCCTGATCGTCATGTAAACGATTGGCGTAATCATCTTCCTTATCACTATCATCAGCTTGGTCATCTAGCTCAGAAAACATGTTCCCCATAACGTAGTCTCGCAGAAATTTCTCATTGGCGTCAAGATTTGGATCCGTCCAATAATCTCTGAGAGGTTTTAACTCTTTCTTATCCTCATCGTCTACTTCTGCCGGCTGTCCCATCAGCCAGAGTTTGTAGGCTTCTTCTTCTTCTTCTTTCTCTGCAGAAGTCTTTGATTTTTTCTTCAACAAATCATCGTCTTCAATGTCGTCTATGTTATTGGCGACATTTTTTATACTTTCCAACAACTGACGTTCTTCTTCTACGTAAGGCAGCTTAGTTTTCGGTTTTACTTCAATGTCTTCATCATCGCTGAATATTCCTCCATTTTCCACCAAGATTTTTCGTTCATAGTCACGCAAAGTCATCTTTTCATTCTTTTCAGTTTTTTTTTTTTTTTCATTCTGATTTGATGAACCTTCTTCAGCGTCTTCGGCTTTTGCAGGCGGAAAGAACTCGACGTTGGAGTCATAAATTTTGGGATCTTTTTTTTTTAAATATGCAAGAGTTTTGAAGATTTGTTTGTCTATCTCGTCGGTCAGCAACTGTAAAATTATTTTTCAATTAAAAAATATTAAAAAGTTTGGCAAATCCAAAGGTGCACGACTTATAATGCTCATTTGTTCGATAAATAAAAAAAAAATAGTTAATGTTCTAAAAGAATATTTTTCTTTAATTTAATTTAATTTTTTTTTTTTATTTAAATATTACTTTTGCAATTTACTATTTTTTTTTGTTAGCTACTTTTTTTTTTTTTTTTTTTTAATACTTTTAAATACAATTTCTTTTTTTATTTATTTTTTCATTTCAAGTTTCGCGCGGTGTCTTAAACTGATCATGCACACTGTGTGGATTTTTTTCATTAATTTTAGTTTTTCGTTAATAACAAATAAACAACATTAAATAAGATGATCATCTCCAATGGAGATCTCCGCAAAGGAAATGCCAAGCTAATAAAAAAAAACTGATTGAATTCGTGAATTTTTACGCAAGTTATCGTATTTTTAACGGGGGAAATACGTGTACAGGCTTAAAAAAATTCTTTTTTTTTTATAAATCGCTTGTAAAACTATTCAAAAATATAGATTGAAAATTTCAAGTCAAAATTTCTATTTGTTCAAAAGTTATGAGCGATTTAGTAATTACTTTAATACTATTTTACATTAACTTTTTCTGTCACTTTTTTTCAAACGCGTTTTTCTCGAAACGAGTTTTTTCAAAACTGTGCAGTCTAGCTCAAAAGAGTTTTAAACCAATCATCTTGCGATATGGCTTATAATTTTCTTTTATACAATTATCTTGAATATGAACCTCAATCGAAAGCGATATTTTGATTTAAACTATTTTTTTTTTAATAAACAATCTATGAAAAGTGATAAAAAATCTCGGCTTAATTTCACAACCCTCTAAAAAATGCAAATTTTTAGTTTTTTTTTGTGGAATTGAGGTTCATATGGAAGATACACATATAAATGAAGTAATTTTTCTATGCCATTGATTTCAAATAAAAATTGTGTCTTCCATACTGCACACAGACTGCTAAGTCGGATGACAACCTACGATGTGTATCAGCTGATATCTCCGCTATTTGTTAACTTATATTGTTGTTTAATACGAAAAAATACTCATAAATATATTTATAAAATAAAGTGATAGTTTCAATAAATAATATTAATTTCTTACACCTTAAAAATTAATGAAAATCAGCATGAAAACGGCCTTCTACACGTATTTCCCCTTAACGGAAAATTGAGTTGATTGACACGAATTTTCTTTTAACTATTTTGATATTTTTTCTGGTTCTATTATCTTAAATTGATTTTTACCAGTGACAGAATTAATCTTCATTAAATTATCTATCGAATGGTGTGCAAATTAATTAGACTACGTAGATTATCAATGGTGTAATTAATTAAATAGTTGCGAAATTGAGGAAAAACAAATTTTTCGATCGTAAAGCACTCTCTGATGCTTCGCATCATGAGTCGTGCAATATTTGATTGAATCACAAAAAATAGAAAAGAAAATTAATTGTAAATTTTAATAATTAATACTAAAGTCAACAGAAATTAGAATTTTACAAATTCTTAATGTGCAAATAAATTAATATAAAAAAAATTTTCACTTTTATTTAATTTCTTGAATAATTTAATTTTTAAAAAATGCATTTTTGTTGACCTTACTACTATATAATAAAAAAAAAATTACATGAGCATCTTCGTCGTCCTCAGAACTGGAAGTATCATCTCCGCTACCCTTAAAATCATCTCCATACTTAGCTTTGACTAAAAAAAAGTATGAAAATAAATAATAAATAAATAACATAAATTTAAATTGATATTTTAGAAATATTAAAAAAATTTAGAGTACTTACATTTATGTATTTCTTCCTTCGTACGCCATTTTTCGTAGTTCCTCGCATAATTTTTATTTACTTGAAACTTCGTCTCCTCAACATCATCGTCGTCAAATAATTTTTGCATTTTTTAATATTACTTTATTTTTAATAAAAAAAAAATATATCAAAGGGACCGTCTGACGTGTGTACTCGGAGAACACATGGTCGACAATAATAATGAAGAAGGTTAGGATCAATAGGATCTTTAGAGAGTTTTAAACACCAGAGCTGCCCTCTGTACAAAAAATCTTACCTTCAAATAAAATAGTAGGAAACTTCGAAATTTCTTTTTAAATAAATTTTTTTTTAATTAAAATTTAAGTGAAAAAATAAAAAAATGCACGAATAAATTTTATAAACATTTTCTTTCATAACAATTAAATAAATTTTCTAATTATTTAAATTAATTGTAACACCTGGAAAAAAAACATTTTTACAGACCTGCCATCTTGTGAGCAAAAGGCTTACTACAAATAAATCGTAAATTTTAAATAAAAGTGCTGTAGCGGGCCATGATGAGAAATGTCTGACATTCATGTACTACAAGTATCTATATATATAGCAATAGCATTTGGCTTTCGGCAAGTAATTTTTTCATCGTGAGAAAATCCCTTCGCCGACGTACACATACCACTGATTATTTTTAAGTGAGCTAGTAATGCTGCGTAGCTGAGAACAATAACGATTCTTAAAAGTATTGTTAAATTTATAATTGAACCTCAGGTAAATATGTAATTAGTACACTATACATATATTTTCGCAAACAGTCGCATGCAAATACAAACGTGTCACCGGTTTAGGTTAGAATTTGTCAACTGATAATTTTATTATAATTTTTTTATCTTTCTTGTAGTTGTAAGGAGCATCCAATTTTTTCATCATGTTTAAAGTCGAAGAAGATGGATTGAGATCTCACAAACAGACTGTGTATGTAATTGATTATTATATTTATCATCAACTAAAAATCTTTGGCATTCCAAGGTTTTTTTTTAATTTACCGAAAAAATTATTTTTCAACACAAATTAAACAATTTTCTCTTGAATCGTTATGACGTTAGATAGCAGTCGCTTGACCATTTTTTAATTTTATTTAACAAACAAATTTGGTATTTTTTTATTTTTTTAAATTTCTACATGTCAATTTTTTTTTGCCAAAACTTATCTGTGATAATAATTCTTAAAATTACCAAATATATGCTAAATTAATTTTAATAGAATTGTGTTCTATTTTTTTTTAATCTAAAAATTAATAATTTCAATTAATTAATTATGAAAATTAAGTTAGCCGATATTTAAAAATTAAAAAATTTTTTTTTTCATTAAAAAAATGATTACAAAAGAATAAAAAAAAATTTTTATTTGAAAAAAACTTTAAAAACTGTAAGTGCAATTTTTTAAAAATATTTTTTTTTGTTCTAATTTAATTATTAAAAAAAAAATTAAAAACGTCGGCTAACTTTAGTATTGTTAATAAATGAAAATTAAGTTAGCCGATATTTAAAAATTTTTAAGATTTTTTTTTCATTCAAAAAATAATTACAAAAAAATAAAAAAAAATTTTCATTTGAAAAAAACTTTAAAAACTAAATGCAATTTTTTTTAAATATTTTTTTTTGTTCTAACTTAATTATTAAAAAAAAATTAAAAACCTCGGCTAAATTTAGTATTATTAATTAATTCATTTTTATTAAATTAATTGACAGAGAGTTCAATGGCCAGGAAGATCATCACTCAGCGGATGTATACAGCACAGATGTAACAGTAATACCATCGCGTGGAGAACACGATCACGGGAGTTCAAAAGTAAAATTAAAAAACATCGTCGACTTCACATGGGAGTCACACTATTATACTGGACAACTTCTGGCCGTTCATATGTCGGGAAAGTACCTCGCATATGGAATAAAAGCTGGAAGCGGAGCTGGTGTTGTCAGGGTAGTATATAAAGATTCCGAGCAACGAGCTCTTCTGCGAGGAATGCGAGGCGTGATCCAAGATCTCGCATTCGCCCACGTACAGAACGTGATTCTGGCTTGCATCGACCACACGGGTAGCTTTTTTGTTCACACGATAGTTTCCACAGCAGCTCAGTTAGTCTGCAATCTTTTGCTGCTTGTTAATTCCGAGGTAGTGACGCCGACCAGCCACCGCGTAATCTGGTGTCCATTTATTCCTGATGAAGATACCGGTGAAACGGATGATGTTTCAAAGCTGCTTATGGTCACGCGAGGTGCTGTCGCAGAACTATGGTCTATTGACAATGTCTATGCGCAATTAGGATCTGGACCTCTGGCGATAAGCGACCCAGCTGTCAAAGGCTGTGGAGGCTTTGCTGAAATTTGCCAGCATGAGTCGACTATTGTCGAGGCCATTCTCAGCCCAGACGGTACTGCAATAGCTACTGCAAGTCTTGATGGAGAAGTTAAGTTCTTCCAGGTAATTTAAATTATATTTTGATACTTTTGTTAACGTTAATTTTATTTTAAAATAATAAATTTAATCAATTATTAAATTTATAATAAATTAAAACTTGAATTGTTTGCTCTGGTAATTTAAATTAAAATTGAAATTAAGTTTTAATTTTTATGAAAAAAAAAAAAACACTTAAAGTTTAATCTACATTATTAAGAGAATAAGCAAAATTTTGTGGCCAGTGTGTTTAGATGATAAAATGGATTTTTATGGTTAAATTTGGTATCGTTGGAAAAGTCTTGACCTGAAGTTTTGCCTTTTAATGGTTTCATATCATTCTCACCAATAGTCAATTTATGATGATAAATAAGTATTTAGGCTGCATTCGAAAATGCTCTATCTCTAGATACATAATTAAGAAATGACCCTGTATCTCGTGAACTATTGACATTTTTAAAGGTATAAGCTCATCCCGATGTTACACTCATCAAGACCTTTCATTTGAGTACCCACATTAATTTTTCGTATATTTATATATATTATATATATGTATATATGAAAAATATATCAAAATGCATGTGGGTATTCAAATGAAAGCTCTTGATGAGTGTAACATCGGGATGAGCTTATATCTTTAAAGACATCAATATTTAAGGAAGTACAGTGCAGTTTAACAGAAGTCATTATTTAATAGAGCGAAAATAATTAAGAAATGACCCTGTATCTCGTGAACTATTGACATTTTCAAAGATATAAGCTCACCCCGACATTATACTCATCAAGACCTGTCATTTGAGTACTCACATCAATTTTTCATATATTTATATATATATGTATATATATATATATATCAAAATGCATGTGGGTACTCAAATAAAAGCTCTTGATGAGTGTAACATCGGGATGAGCTTATATCTTTAAAAACATCAAAAGTTAAAAAAAATACAGTGCAGTATAACGAAAATCATTATTTAATAAAGAAAAATTTTATTTATTTATAGTTCACAAGTAACGGCAGTCACATAGTGACTGCAAGGTTGCTAGTTTAATAATTAAATTTTCAAATATTTATCCGATAAATTATCTAAAATAAATAATATTTTCCAGGTAGTTTACAACAACACCCTTCAAGAGGCTTGTTGCCTCCACCAATGGAAGCCTCACGACGGGCGACCAGTTTCATCTCTTTTCTTCCTCGACGACCACAAAAACTACAACTCAGAAGCCCAATTTTGGCGATTTGCCATCACTGGGTGTGATAACAATACTGAGTTAAAAGTTTGGTCTTGTGAAAAGTGGAAATGTCTTCAAACAATAAAATTCCAGCCCTCTCCATCAAGCGGCAAGATGCCGATGCTAAAAGCAGGGCTTGATTTATCCGCAGGCTTCCTTCTGCTATCCGACATCTGTAACAAAGGTCTTTACATCCTCAGCATCGCCAAAGATACTGGCGACGGTCTAGCCTGTATATCAACAATTTCAGAATTTCGACTTCCATACCCGATTCTGAGTTTCGGAATCGTCGACGCTGGTATGCGTAAAGTCCGACCCACCGGTGAGTCATTGGAAGATCTCTGTCCCCTAGATGAAGAGAGCGACGAGCAGTTAGTAATTCGCATGTATCTAGTCCAACCTAAGTCACTCCAAGAGTGTCACATTGCCTTCCAGCCAGCACGACAGCTCACCAGCGGCTGCATGATGGACACACTTACTCACGACTCTCTGGACTACTCTGAAGACCTGCAGCATATCAGACATGAGCAGAACGGTGTCGTCGAGGAAAATGGCGATGAGACAGTCTCTGGATCTCTGGAAGCCAACCACGCGAGCTTGAATCTCATGACTCCCGACGCTTTTAGCTCACCAGCTAAAAAAGAAAACAACTTGTCTGGATCTACCAGCCCGGAACTCGGCAATGTCTTGTCCGCTAGTCCTTCACTAGCTCAAGCAGTCCACGCGTTAAACACTTCGGATGTACCTCTGGCGACCAGCGAGCGAGAGCGCGCTCAGCAGAGCGGAGGTAGCAGTCCTTCGAGAGAAGTAAGAGAAATTTTGTCTCTAGCCGAGCCCGAGGATGACGAAGAAGAGGAAGACTTTAAAGAAATTGAGTCGGTTAATAAAGACGAAGAAAACTGGTCTAATATCCCTGTAGTGATGCTCAAGGACGTTCACTTGGAACCTGAAGACCTTCCCAAGGACGACATAGTGCCAAAAGAGTCTAAGTTAGTCTCCCAAGAAGCCTGGCTGGTTACCAACAAAGCAGTCGCGTCTCTCACCACCAAAATTGATGGACTTTTTGAAATCATCCAGGACCAACATCAAGAATTGAGAGAGTTAAGGTCGGAAGTTTCGAGATTAAGGCAGGATACACCTGTACTGACGAGAGTTGAGAGCGCGTTTTCGCGCGTGTCTCAGCAGCAGCTCGCGAACATTGAGCAAACCATCTACGGAAGACTGGCTCGACAAAATGAATTTTTGACTACTGTCGAGACGACGGTTAAAGAAAATATTCAGTCAACTTTACCGAGGGTAGTTACTGATGTTGTAGACCCGCTGAAAAATCAGTTTAAATTAGAGGTTGAAAAAATAGATGATTTAATGAGAGAAAATTTCACGCAGTTGATCACCAGCAATCAAATGCGTGATATTATTGTCAATGCGGCAAAGTCTGTTTTAACTGAGTCTTTCAAAAGTTCTTTTGAAAGCACCTTGCTCCCGGGATTTGACAATGCCTGTCAGAATATGTTCAAGCAAATCCAAGTGTCTTTCTCAGTGGGAACTAACCAGTATCTTAATAATGTTAAAGCGAGTCTGGAGAAAGAATACCAGAAGAAAAACGAGTTACAAAGCGAAGAGTTGTCGCGTTTAGTTCGCGAAGAACTTGAGACTGAAGTCACACGTGGGTTTAACAATTTGCAGGAAGGAATCCTCAGGTCGGTCAGAGAGTCTATTAGAGAGAACATGGGCCAGCATATGATGGACATCCAGGCCAGGTCAAGAGCCACGACACCTGGTATCACGGCTTCGAGTCCGGCGGACGGCCAATTGAGGGTACTTGGTTATCTCCAAAAAGGTCAGCTGTCTCACGCATTTCAATATGCACTCAGTGCAAGTGACCTTGGACTTGTGGTACTTGTTTGCGATAGAATTGAGCCTCAGAAAGTCTTTAGTAGTCAATCTGGAGGTCGCAGCATCCTTGCACAGCCAGTTATTTTGTCTTTGGTGCAACAACTGTCGGCGGACCTTGGTCATCGCACGGAACTGAAGAACAAGTGGCTTGAAGAAGCAGTCTTGAATTTGGATCCTAATGATCCGGTAACTCGTGAGCACATGGGTGTTGTTTTGATGACTCTTCAGACACAGTTGACGACTTTTATGAATGCTAATCCAGTTCATCGATTGTCCAAGCGCATGAAGATGCTGTCGATGGCTGCCCAAGCTCTTCTTAACCAGCAACACTCTTAAGTAATAATTAACATTATTGCTAAAAATTGATTATTTAAAAATAGGTAAGAATCAAAAGAATGTTTAAGACTGGCAACCGAGCTCCAGAAGTCCTTAAGGGGGAACACCACTGTGACGATTGAAAAAAAAGAGGTGATTTTCGGGAATTTTTTTGACGGAAAATAAAAGAATTTGGGAATCGGGGGTTTTTTATTTTATTAAGGGTACATTAAAGATTATTACCCTAAATTTTTATTAAAAAATATTTAATTATTACAAAGTTATTAAGGTAGTACCTCCACGAAAAGCATATTTCAAGAAAATTATGGAATTTTTTTTTATCGAAAGATAAATATATTAACAATTCACCAGCAAAATTTCAGATCAATTTACCACACCGTTTTTGAGTAATTAATTTTCGAAATTGCATCTTTTACACGTAGAGGTATAGAGAGATGGTAAAGTTAGTATGAAATCTTCTGTACCACTCGAGTGATGCAAATAGATTTCATACTAATTTTACCATCTCTCTATACCTCTACGTGTAAAAGATGCAATTTAAAAAATTAATTACTCAAAAACGGTACAGTGAATTGATCTGAAATTTTGCTGGTGAATTATTAATATATTTATATTTCGATAAAAAAAATTCCATAAGTTTCTTGAAGTATGCTTTTCGTGGAGACACTACCTTAACAATCTCGTCGAGCACGAGAGAAAATTTCCCCCCTCCATGGTCGGTTCGATAACTCAAAAACAGATCATCTAAAAATAAAAACCCGAATTGCTTTTTAATCAGTAAGGATGTAGTTATTATTGCACGTACGGAATTTGAAAAATTTTTATTTTAAAGAATTTTTTAGCCGGGTTAAAACAAAAAAAAAAAAAGTAAGAATAGTGTAAAAATTTTCAGTCGCCATTTTTAAAAAATTAAAATTTTCAAAATTCCGTACGTGCGACGATAACTACATCTTCACTGATTAAAAAGCAATTTGGGTTTTTATTTTCAGATGATCCGTTTTTGAGTTATCGAACCGACCATGGAGGGGGAAATTTTCTCTAGTGCTCTACGAGATAGTTAATAACTTTGTAATAATTCAATATTTTTTAATAAAAATTTAGGGTAATAATCTTTAATGTACCCTTAATAAAATAAAAAAAAATCCGATCACTAAACTCCTTTATTTTCTCTGTCAAAAAAACTCCCGAAAATCATTTCTTTTTTTCGATCGTCACAGTGGTGTTCTCCCTTAAACTTCCGTGATTCTAAAAACACCGGCTGATATTTTATAATGTAAAGATATGTGATTCGTATGACTAACTTTTTTTTAGTAATATAATAAGCTGTAGTAAGTTTAAGAACAAGTGCTCGGGTTATTCATGCTAGTCTTAAAATTATATTACTTACAGAATATTTTTTTTTACCATCTTATACTCAGTTTGTATATTTTTCTTTTTTCAAGATTATTTTTACTAACTTCACTGTAAAGAACAAAATTTAATTTTGATTTTTTTTAAGCTTTTGGCAGTGTTGATTGATATGAATTAACTCACTACAATCATTAATATTTTTCTTTGAAATTATAGTTGGCAGTTTTTCTTTTTTATCTAAGCAATTTTAGAAATAAGTTATTTAGATTTAACCATAAGACATTAATAAAATAACTTTAAAACTAAGACTATATTATAAGGCCAGATATTTTTTCTCATAAATCTAAAGACATGTATTATTATGTATTATATTAATAAATAATAATAAAATTTCTTATAAATTTATTTTATTTTATTTTATTATTTTATCGACTGTTTAAGAGCTTCTTTAATGTGCGCTGATACTTTAACTCGTTGACGTTTTCTGACTTTACCAGAGCTTGGAGCTGGTTGAGTAAGAGTCGGTTTCTTCTGCTTCTTCTTACAGCTCAGAGGATTCGGGCCTTTCTTACGCTTAACTTTTATTAACTCCTGACTTGGTCGAGGAGTTTGTGGTAATAATCCTTTTTTCGCCATAGATTCTTTCAGTTGTTTTAATCTTTCTACGTCGGCATTTTTAACGCTCACTTGGTTTGAAAATTCAGCGCTTCCTTTGTCTTCTTCTGAAGGAGGTGCTAAAATCGGCGCCGGACCGTGTAAATACATCGTGGGAACTCCAGGAATCAATTTTAATTTTGCTTGCAGAGCTGCATCTTGTGTCGCTACTATATACCTGTAATTAAATTAATATAATTTAATTATTACAGCAATCTAGTATGGCAAAAATTTCATTGTAATTTTTTTAATTGAAATTTTTAGGTAGATTTCATTGAAATCTATCTATTGCATTGGTCTTTATGTCAAAATTAAGCCGGAATTTTGCTATAATATCATCTAACTAGCCGAGTATGGCTCAAAAATAGTATTGGTTCGAAAGTTTATATATGTATATGTAATATAACGCGGCTTGTATACACGATAACACCTACAATTCTCAACAGATTTAGACGGAACTTGGTACACATATTCTTTGGATAATAACCTTGAATGAGTTCGAAGATGAGCAAAATCCGTCAATAAGTTTAGAAATGGTAGCTCTTTAAAATTGTACTTTAAAGAACTTTATTGATGTATAACTTTCGATTGAAAATAAATCGATAATTTTTGATAAATTTACGTGAAAGCTCATGAAATTACCTTTAATTTGACGTATAGAACATTGACATTTTGACCATTTTTAATTATTTTATCAAAGTTAAAATTGCAATTGAAGCATTTTCAGGTAATGTGTAGTACAAACGACTTATAAATGTTATTCTATCGAGAATTTTCAACAGCTAATAAAATTTAGTATATAGATTCCTTGGACAATTAGCTTGCATAAGCCCAAAAATGAGCGAAATTCGTCAATAAGTTTAGAAATGGTAGCTCCTCAAAATTATCAAAATGGTAAAAATCACGTTTTCGGTAACTTTATTGATGTATAACTTTCGATTGAAAAGAAATCGATAATTTTTGATAAATTTACGTGAAAGCTCATGAAATTACCTTTAATTTGACGTATAGAACATTGACATTTTGACCATTTTTAGTTATTTTATCAAAGTTAAAATTGCAATTGAACCATTTTAAGGTAATGTGTAGTACAAACGACTTATAAATGTTATTCTATCGAGAATTCTCAACAGATTCTAATGAAATTAAGATAAGATGATAATTCACTCTGTGAAATCTATCTTCCATTTCGGGTGCGGCCGAATGACGTTTTTTTAATTTGAGCGTTTCACATCAAAATAATCATAATAAAAATATTACACAAGCCTATTTTTTATAATTTACCTCGAAGGATTATTTCCCTTAAGCATCGACAGGACACATTTAGCAGCAGATGTTGGAGCCTTTTCATGATCACACTTGTGCAACGGAAAATTTTTCAATATCGTCAACGCTCCGTAAAATGTATGCCCGAGATTTTCAACTTCCTTGGCAATGCAGGAAGTTGTCAATAATTTAACTTCTCCTTGTAAATATTTGGGAATTTGTTCCCGAATATTTGTTTTATTCTGTAAGAAAATAAATATAATTGTTGAAATTTATCAATATCTAGATTAAGTAATTTTATTTACTTACCGCTAAAGCAGTAAAACAAAAAGTTCCATCAACTAACACTTGATACGGTTGACGAAATTTATAATTATTAATGTAAAAAGCCAAATGTTTTTTTGCTTTTTTTAACCTTTTTACTTTCATTTTTGTTTTAGGTTAATTGATACAAAATATATAAACGTAAACACCACGTGGTTCAGGACGAACTGAGTAGTCTTTTCTAGAAACTATATATACGATCAAAGACCTCTTGCGCATGATCAAGTATTTACCTGTCAAGTTGCTAATGTTGCTAAAACGTCATGTCAGTGCTACGACGTTCAAAAATCCGAATTGCTTCCATGAGTCTCTGAACAGGAGACATTTGGTCAGAGTCTTCCTCTTGATGATAAATTTCTCTACTGAGTTGATGATAAACTTGCTCAAGACTTTGCTGGTTTATAAAATAGTTTGTTATTTCAGAGTGTTTTAATTTCACGGCATTCAGGATACTGTATACACTCTCAAGGTCGTCTGTTTTTTCGAATTCATATGACAATACATCCTGCGAACAATGTTAATAATAACAATAATAATAATTATTATTATTACTAAACTTGACACTTAATTATAGGTTAGGTAATTATTTTAATTATTAGATTATGCGCATATTAAAAATAAAATTATAACACATAAAATTTATAAAGAAAATAATTTATGACATTTAAGTTAGCAGTCACTCGATCGTTTGTAATTTTATTTAACAAACAAATTTGTTTCGAAAAATTATTTTTAAAAAATTGCATTTTTTATTTTTTAAAATTTTTACATGTCAATTTTTTTTTCTAATTTTTTTTTGCAGCAATTTATTTCTTAAACAAATTTTAATGAATTATTGAATATTCATGACACTGAAGTTAAATAATACGAAAGTTAGCCGACGTTTTTAATTTTTTTGAATAATTAAATTAGAACCAAAAAAAAAATTTTTAAAAAATTGCACTTACAGTTTTTAAAATTTTTTTTCAAATAAAAATTTTTTTTTATTTTTTTGTAATCATTTTTTTAATGAAAAAAAAAATCTTAAAAATTTTTAAATCTCGGCTAATGGAAATTAAGTTAGCCGACACTCAAAAATTTTTGATTTTTTTTATTAATTAAAAATTAGAACTAAGAAAATATTTTTAAAAAATTTCACGTATAATTTTTAAAATTTTGTACATGTGAAAATTTTTGTTTTAATTTTTAAAAAATTATTTTTCAACAAAATAAATTATAAAAATTTTTAAATGTTAATTTAAATGTTAAATGCTAATTAAATTTTCATAATTAATTAATTGAAATTATTAAATTTTAGATTTAAAAAAAATAGAAAACGATTCTATTAAAATTAATTTAGCAGATAATTGATAATTTTAAAAATTATTGTCACAGATAAATTTTAGCAAAAAAAAAATTGAGATGTAGAGATTTTAAAAAATTAAAAAATAACAAATTTGTTTGTTAAATAAAATTAAAAAATGGTCAAGCGACTGCTAACTTTAAGGTCATAACGATTCCAGAAAAAATTTTTTTATTTGTGTTGAAAAATAATTTTTTCTAAAATTTTCTACAAATTACATTTTTTCTTTTAATTTTTTTTAATACTTTTTTCAACGAAATTATGAAAAAAATTTAATAAAAAAATTCCACCTGTAAAAATTATAAGTAGAAATTTTTAGAACCATTTTTTTATTGTAATTGATTTGATATAAAAATTAAAAAAATTGACAGTTGTCAACTAACTCTCGTATCGTAAATATTCTATATATATCTTCAGATTCAAATTTACTTACAAGATGACGGCCCAAAAACACAGAAGATGGAAGCGCTTCTTCGATAGACTTCAAAATAAAATCAACAGTGTACAACGACGTTTGTGGGTCTAAAATAACCTTCAAAATAAATTTATTTCCCTGTTTTTCAACAAGACGTTCGCAAGATCCCACAGTGGCCAAATAACCGTCTGCTAAAATTCCCACCCGGTCGCAAAGAGCTTCTGCTTCTTCAATGCTGTGTGTCGTCAAGAAGATACATTTACCCATTTCACGAAGCTGATACAGAGTCTCATCAAGCGCACTACGGCCAATTATGTCCATCCCAGAAGAAGGTTCATCCAGGAAAATAATCGGTAAGTCCCCAATAAGACTTTGTAACACGCACATTTTTCTTCTCACACCCCACGCGCAATTTTTCAGAGGAATGTTTTCAAATTCCAACATATCTGTTATTAAATACAAATTTTTAATTAAACATTCGGACTCTTTTGATTTTATAACTCAATTTTTGGATGTTTGGAAAAAGTTAGTTTTAAATTACCAAAAATATCAAGCCATTTATCAACTTCATCGCGAATATTCTTCCAAGGGACTCCTCTTAAAGCTGCGAAGAAAAATAAACTCTGTCTTCCAGTGAGAAAATCAATTAGCCCGCCTTTTTGAGGACAGTATCCAATCATTCCGTAAAATTTATCATCATTTAGGGAAGAATCGATACCACAAATTAATGCTTTTTCAATATTAGCTCGTGATTCGCCAACAAGTGCCCGAAAAATTGTTGTTTTCCCAGCTCCATTCATCCCCAACAATCCAAAACATTCCCGTCTATTGATCTAATAAACATAAATTAATATAATAATAATAACTGGCAACCTGCAGTCACTATGCGACTGCCGAGATTTACGAATTATGAATAAGAAAACTTTGGCTTAATGATTTTTTTATATTTATAATCACACTAATAGTTTGGGTACTTTTTAAATAAATTTAAAAAATAATAGTGCTATCACAGGATCAATGACAAATAATTTAATGGACAAATGTGACCAAACAAATTTATAGAACCAAAAAACTATTAAAAACTCCTTCAAAAACTTGAAATAAAAAATTGACTACTAAAAAATATATAAATTTATATACCAAAAGACACTTATTCTTATCAAGACCTTTCTGATGATACGAAATTAAACTATAAAAATTCCTTTAAAAATAATAATATGCTCGTCACAAAATTTTCCTTTCTCTCTCTCAATTATTTAAATCATAAATAACTATCGCTAAAAAATATCAAACCCAATTTACGATAAGGATATTGGGAAATCATCCACTTAAATACGCTAGTTGACGGATCAAATGCGAACTACTCTATGCAGGTCGAGTATAAACAGCTAATGTCATATAATATGCCGAAGCTGCAGTTGAAATTTGTTGGAATTCTTTTTTAAAATATTAAGTAATTAATTATAGTCTATAAGCTTAGTTATTATTAAAAATGACATCAATTTTAACACTTGATCAAAATTTTTAATCATGTAGTTTCCTCCACGAGAAAATAAAAATAAAACTTTCTGCTGCGTGTATGGGTGGAATAGCAAGTCATGACAATAAAGTTAGCCGACATCTAAAAATTTTTAGAAGTTCTTTTATTGAAAAAATTAAAAAAAAAAAAAATTAATTGAAAAAATTTCACATGTAGAAAGTTTTAAAAATTATACGTGCAATTTTGTAAAAATATCTTTTTTGTTCTAATTTAATTAATAAAAAAAATCTAAAATTGTTGAACGTCGGTTAACTTTAATGTCATTAGCAAGTCTAGTAAGAAGTTTGATTTTATACTTTTCCTCCGACAAATTCTAGTTCTGTGGTGATAAAAAATAAATTTGGTGAAGTTATAGACCGCTGATTAGCTTGGATAAAAGCATTAAAAATCTGAAATAAAGTTACACAGTCAAAGAGAGTGTGTTCATTACATTTCACCAAAAATGAGTTTATACCAATTAACATAAATATTTTTGTAATCACAAAAAAAAAAAACAGTAATTATAAGCTGTGAATTTTTGAAATACAATGTAATACGACAGATTTACATTACTTAAATAACTAAATAAATGTTTTTGTAAAATAAAGAATTGTAATTATAGTTGCAATTTTATAACTACAGTAATAAGAATAAGTCGCATGAATAATTTTTAAATAATTAAAAATTTTTATTACTGGGCTGAGTACTTGCAAATTCATGATGCTGAAAGTAAAAGATATCTGACAATTTTTTGGATTTTTTTAACAAACAGATTCTTACAAAAAAAAAAAAAAAAATAATAGAAAGAATTCACCTATAGAAATTTGAAGAAACTAAAAGTGAAACTTTTCTAAAATTTGTCTACTGATTTCAGTATCATGCAAATTCACAAATTTATTGAATTGAAATTTTCATTATTTATTAAATTTCTATCAAAAATTCGATTTAATACAACGTGTAAATCCACGATTGAATATAAAAACATGGAAGCTTATTTAAAAATGCGTTTTACAGTAGTAACTGCTTCTGCCGCAAAGAGAAGCCACGCCCCCGGCTGATTTCCCAATACCCGTTACTAAATTTTTCTTAGTCTTTTAATTATATAAATTTATTTTTGACATGTAACCATATTGACGTGTATAAAACAAAATAAATAAATAAACAAATTTTGTTTATCGCTAAATTCGAATCTATTTATAACTACTTCGAAAACTTATCATAATAAATAAACTATTTTAGAAAAGCATATCGACGTTCTAATTAGCAAATTGTCTAACTCCATTTTAAAGAATCTTCCATTTGTACGAAAAAAACAATTAGTTAAAAATTTATTATCACTTAAAAAAACCATTTAATATTATTAATATCTAATAAAGGTATAATATTTTGGTTTGAATCATTCAAATAATTTATAATTGGACTATTGCTACATCAAAATGTTAAAAAATCACCCTCTAAAAAATAAGGAGTTAGAAAAATTGTTAATTAGACCGTTGATATGAAACATTGAAAAGGAACATCTTCAGGTTAAGACCTTTCCTACGATACCAAATTTAACCATAAAAAGCCGTTTTATTATATAAATATACTGGCTACAATATTTTGCTTATTCTCTTAATAATATAGATTATTTATTTAAATTAATAATTAGGATACTTACTCGAAAATTCACATTGCGAAGAGTTTCTTTTTTCTTATATTTAGCTGATAGGCCTTTGACAATCACGGCATTCCTTTTAGGAACAAATTGACTTTTTTCATATTGATCAACTAATTTATCAATTATTTCTTGTTCTTTAACAAGATCTTCTTCTTTTGGACCAACTGTTTCTTTAGGAGGTTTATTAGCATACCATCTTCTTCGGCTGGTTGGCTCAAAAATAATAAGTATCAAATGGAAGCAAACCGCCTGTGAAATCAAAAGAATAACGTCATTTATTACCGAGTGACGAAAGGAGGCATCTGTTTGCGAGTCTATCCATTCGTTCAATGGATTGAAGCATAAATTATGTTCGCAGTTGTCTGAAAAATAAATTTATTAATTACATACTTAATGGTTGATAATGATGATGATGATGATGAGTTAATTATATCGTAATTTATTTTACTCACAGCAACAAGGATCTTCCAAAGCAAATTTATTGTCACAATCATTGTGCTCAGAGCATTGTTTATTGTACAATTTAATGGCGATGAAATTTCCTATTGCACAGGAAAAAACATAAGGTGGAAATATGTGGAAGACTATTTCGGCGTATTTTTGAAAATTTGGATTTATGTTGTACATTATAAACGGAAATAGTATTTCTGGATTGATTACGATTGCTGAAAAATTTAAATAAAAATAAAAATTTAATTTTTTATAAATTTATCTAAGAAGAAAAATTCAAAAAACCAGTTAATAAGTTGATAATCATAATATAAAAATAAACTCTTCCAGTATGATTTGTCCATAATTGAATGCAGTAACCCATTGCAATGGCTGCTGCCCCGTAGCACCAAAAGATAATAAATAATTCAGCTGAAAAAAATTATTCAAGTATGTACTAATGAATTTTACATAAAAAATATTTATTAATAAAATAAATTATTAATTATTACCTACAACAACTGGTGAAACAGTAATAGCATGTCGGTAAGCTGAGAAACTTATTACGGAGGTAATGAGCAGAGAAATCAAATAAATGATAATGTCAATAAAATATGTCGGCAGCCAATAAACGAACGTACTGACCCGATGGGTATTTAATTGCAGCAACTTGGCAATTGTTCTGGACTCTCTGACACCCAGGTCAACAGTCGGTAGAAGAATGAAGAGGGTTGTGATGACCACGGCGTTTTCCCAGTTTTTTATGCCTTTTCCATGGGCTATTCGGTATTGCCACTGAGTTAACGAGAAAGAATGATCATAAATTTGCTATTAATTTTAAGTATAAAGCTAATTAGGTAGGTATATAATATTTAGTGTTTAGTTACATTATCAGGGTCCATCAGAGGTCGACTCATTAAGTTTATTTGAGTATCCATCGACTGGGAATTATGCAATAAGAGTGCGCTGTGCAACAAATTCAGCGATATTGGTCCACTGTGTATGAGGACAGGTGAGTACAGTAATTCTATTTTATTATCTTTTAGAATATCAATTGCCATGAAATATCGCTCTCGAAACTGTTTTAAATAAATAATAACATGTGTTTAATAATTACATAAAAATAACAATTTTGACTTTTTCCAATTTTTCTTTAAATCATTGAATGTAATTAATATAATTATTTAATATAAGTTACTGATTAAATTAAAGGTTATTGTATATCGACGGTCTAATTATTTAATTATTTAATTATATTTTAATCAATAAAAGAACTTCTAAAAATTTTTAGATGTCGGCTAACTTTATTGTCATGACTTGCTATTCCACCCATACATGCAGCAGAAAGTTTTATTTTTATTTTCTCGTAGAGGAAACTACATGATTAAAAATTTTTGATCAAGTGTTAAAATTGATGTTATTTTTAATAATAACTAAGCTTATGGACTATAATTAATTACTTAATATTTTAAAAAAGAATTCCAACAAATTTCAACTGCAGCTTCGGCATATTAAGTATATGATTCGAATTCACACCGAGTATATCGAGTGTATTTTTTATCTATACTTAATAGTGTTTATTCGAAAAATACCAAATATATCTACCGTATCCCCCCAGTATACACCACACCAAGTTTACACCGAATTTACACCGAGTATACACAGTGTATACGGATCCGCTAGGGAATGTAAAGATTCATAATTTATTTATATGATGTAAAATTAAGTGACCTTGTTACTTGCCATTGGCTGTTAGGTCTTTTTCAAAGAAATAAATAAATTTTATTCTAAAACTCACGCTTATTGAATGCATTTCCGGATGAGCTATCAAGTCCGACGCTGTCATATTTTGCGTGATATGAAGGGGGCTCATATTGAATTTCTGACACGTTTGGTCGAAGATTGTGAAGAAACTTCGAGCATCTTCATCGTCGTCTACAAAAACCAGAGGAATTAATTTCTGTAGGGTATAATTATCAGGATTCAATAATAATTCTCTGGAAGAAAAAATAATTTTATAACTATAAATATAAAAGTTGTTACTTTTAAAAATTAAATAAAACTCACGGTGAATGGATGTTAGGAAACTTTGACGCCCCAGAAACAATCATGGTTAAAATCAAGGCAATCGAGGCGAATATAATCTTGAGAAAAAATTATTGTTATTAAAAATAATTAGATGTAACTAATTAATAGTTACACTAGAAGGTATTATTTAGACGTATATTATTTTACAGAAAATAGATACGGGTTCCATGATGCAATAACATGCAGTATTTTTTTATAGAGCATTGCAGCGAATTGCTGGCGACGTAGGGCACCTTTGGTAACTCGGGTCCAATTATTTTGGTTTTGAATTAATTTTCTCCTTCTTCGCTGGACTATCCATTCAAATTTGTCACTGGGGATCCAAGCTCCGCGTTCTCTGAAGTGACTTATAAGCCCAATTCTGTAAAGTACATAAATTTTTTGAATTAATAAATAGTTACACCGGTACTGTAACAATTGGAGTTGTAAATAATGTATTATTATTAAAATACATTGACATTTTTATTAAATGTTAAATCTTTTTTTTATTTCTTATGCAGAATAATTTCTATTCATTTGTTTGGTCTCAATAAAAAAAAAGTTTCCTTCACTACAATTTTATTTTTAAATGAGAACACTTATGAGCCATAAAAAATATTTTTTTTAACAAAAACTTTCTCTAAAAAGAATAATACAAATCTTCAATGCATTTCGTTACTAATTCAAAATTTAATTCTATTGATTTTTATTTTTTTATGAAAATTCTGTTCATTAATTTTTTATTTTTCAAACGACACAATTTTTATTGATCATTAAAAAAAATTAAAAAAAAAAACTCTAATATAAATCAAATAAAAGTCATTAAAAAAAAATTGGAAAATCCAAAAGTATACGACTCTTTTTATACCAGAAGTATAAAAATATTTCCCTGATAATAATTAATTAAATAATTTGGACCTGCGAAATTGTCCTTCAATACTCGCTGCTTGAAGTGAGACAGCATTGATCCTCAAATAATCTTTATTGCTTTCCAAAAAGCTCAACAAATGGGCAAACCTCGTGTTTCTCGAGACATTAAAATTGACCATCATCCCCATCTTGCCCATGAGACTAACAGGATCGGGTGAATGTTCCTGGATCAGCTTCTGAAGACTCGGAAGATCACACTCTGGCTTAATGACCATACTAAGATCATACCTAGTGATGTGAAGCAAAACATATGCTCGTCATTTGACGTCAATTGACCAACTTAAAAAAAATGACCACCGGTCATTTTTCAAATTAAACGGCGATTTAATTTAAAAGCTAAATTAAAAAAATTTTTAAACTTGACCAAAAAATGAACGAAAAATTTTTGACGGTCATTTTCTATCTAAGTAGTTGAGCAAGCCAGATTTGTTTACTATCGTCAAAATTTTTAGATAAATTTTGTGTTCGTATTAATAGATATAGTGATTGTTTTTAACAAATAATATGTAGAATCAATTTCAGCAAACAAATTTCACCGGATTCTTAAGTCTAAAAAATTGACCGAAAAATTTTTGACGGTCATTTTCCATCTAAGTTGTTGAGCAAACCAAATTTGTTTATTACCGTCAGAATTTTTAGACGAATTTAGTTTTAAATAATTAAAATATTGAGGTTGCATATGAAATAGATTGGTTTAATTTTTTTTTTCTTTGAGAGGAATTTTAGTAAAAAGAAAAAAAAATTCTCATGAATTTTTGTGACGGACAAAAAAAAATGACGCCAATTGCTCGTGATTTAACCAAAGTTGAAAATGACCGTCATTTCGCATCACTAATCATACCCAATGTTATAACGTCGGTTCAAATAAGCCTTCGATCCGTAGCACTCGATTCTTCCATTCGCGATGATCGCGATCCTGTCTGCAAGTGTATCAGCGGCTTCCATCGAGTTGGTCGCCATAATTATCGTCTTCCTGCCTTTGAAAGTTCCCAGAATTTCCCAGAGCCGTTTCCGATGCTGAGGATCCACTCCGTAAGTTGGTTCGTCCAAGATTAGCACTTCCGAGTGGCCTATTAGCGCAATTGCCAAGCAGAGTCGCCTTTTAGCCCCGAAACTTATTTCTTTTACTTTGAGTTTTCTCTCAGCCTCCAAGCTGAACAGTTTAATCATTCGCCGTGATTCTTCTTTCGACTCACGCAGGCTCATTCCTTTCATCTACACAAAATAATAAAATAAATAATAATGTTATATTACTTCTAGTATTCATATAAATTTATTTACATTTCGCACTTAGACACTAATAAAACTATAAAACGATTTCAATGTTTTTTCAAAGGAAAAATTCCCCTGTTAATTTCCTCCATTGTAAATGACTGATAATTAAATTCTTTATCTGTAGTACTTTCTAATGGAACTGTATAATAAAAATAAAACTTACAAGTGGGTATCTCTTGGAATTAATCATATTCTCATGTCAAAGGCGATAGTGTAAGTAGTTAAATAAAAACTTACCATCCCGAATAAGTATAAATGTTCCTCAGTGCTCAGATATTTTACTAGCATGTTTTCTTGAGGGCAATAACCAATAATTGGTTTATAATTTCTCTCCTGGGATTTAAAATCACTGTAATCCCGACCTTCTATGTACACTGAGCCGTAAGTCGCTTGATACATTCCTGTCAATCATTCAACAAATTTTTATTCGTTTCGAATAAAATGAAATTTTAGTTTTTTATTCTATTCAAGAAACTTTCAACAAAGTGACAAATTTTTTATGAAAATTAATTTTGCAGATATTTGATCATTTTTTTTATTTTTGTAACAAATAAATTATGAGAAAAAAAATTGATATAGTGAAATTAAAAAAATAAAATATGTAATTTCTTAAAAATAATTTTTCGAAACAAATTTTTTTGTTAAGTAAAAGTGAAAATTAATTTAGCAGATATTTGATAATTTTAAGAATTTTTTTAACAAATAAATTATGGCAAAAAAATTATAAAAAAAAATTGACATGTAGAAATTTTAAAAAATAAAAAATGCAATTTTTCAAAAATAATTTTTTCGAACATATTTATTTGTTAAAAAAAACCAAAAATAATCAAGTGACTGCTAACTTTAATGTCATTAATTAAAATAAAAAATGGTCAAGTGATTGTTAATTTTAATGTCATAAACTTTTTTAACGCAAGTTTTCAGTTTAAAGTTTTATAATGCTAAAGTTAGCCGACGTTTTCAATTTTTTAACTTTTTTTTTTTATTTATTAAACTAGAACTAAAAAACATTTTTTAAAAATTGCACTTATAGTTTTTCAAGTTTTTTACAAATAAAAATGTTTTTTTATTTTTTTATAATAATTTTTTCAGTAATAAAAATTCTAAAAATTTTTAGATGTCGGCTAACTTAATTTTCATAATTTTGCAGTTCTTTCTAAACCTAAAAACTATAACAATAAATGACAGTACAATTTTACCTGAAATTATTTTCAACAAACAACTTTTTCCAGAACCATTATGTCCAATTATTACACTAAATTCATTTGGGTAAAAATCAATGGACAAATCTTTCAATACTTGTAACTTGTCAAATCCAAATTCAATTGTTAATTTTTTAACTCTTGCTTTTGGCTGAAAAAAAAAAAAAACATTACAATCAATTTTATTTTATAAATTTAATTATTAATTATATTCATAATAAAACTACCTTAATAAATGGCGGCGGTCTTTCAACAGCCGACCAATTGGTACTTCCACGAACATTGAAATTAACATCATCCGGGGTACTTTTGTCCTTTTTACACAAATAATACCACGGCAACTTGGTACCGTATTTACCTGGATAAATATTGTCCAAGTATATGGCAATAAAACCCCATAAAATCAAATGAAAAGTCCAAGCAATTAACACCGCAGTGAGAGATACTCTGTTAGGAGCTTGACCAAGCTTTTCCATGTTGTATAAATTATCTAGAAGACGTGATTTTATCGTATGAATTTCTTCCTCTGTAATTTAACAATTTTATTAATTTTTTTATTTATATTTAATTGTTGATTTATTAATAATTCAGTTTATAAAAATAACAAACATACCGATGTCTTCTTTGTAAGTGAATGCAGACAATCCGTAAAGCAAGCCACTGTGAGGAAGTAACAGTGAAATTATTTTAATGTACAACTCTGAGTAGATAAGTGATTCGTCGAGAACAATTGTAATATGCGCCAATGTTAACCAAAGAAGAATACAAGCGAGTACGGCTTTGATAGCTGAAATTAAGGTTATGCATGCTAGTTAGCTACTTAATATCTGTTTATTTGCAGAGAGGTTAGAGAAGATGATACTGAAATTGAAAGACCTGAAAATTTTTGGAATTTTTTTTAACAAGCAAATTATAGGAAGAAAAATTTACATAAAATATTTCTTCTTTAGAAGCTTTAAAAAATTATAAATGCAATTTTTTTTAAATAATTTTTTAGACCTCGTTTGATTTTAAAAGAAAATTAAAAAACTGTCAAGTGTCTCCTAATTTAAAATGAAAATTAAGTTAGCCGACATTTAAAAATTTTTTTAATTGAAAAAATTATTACAAAAAAATTTTTTTAAAAATTTTCATTTGCAAAAAATTTAAAAGACTATAAGTGTAATTTTTAAAAAATATTTTTTAGCTCAAGTTTAATAAATGAAAAAAATTTAAAAACGTTGACTAACTTTAGTATTATTAATTTTGTGAAAATTAAGTGGGCTGACATTTAAAAATTTTTAGAATGTTTTTTTATTAAAATGATTAACAAAAAATTAAAAAAAAAATTCCACTGGTAAAAAACTTTAAAAACTGTAAGTGCAATTTTGAAAAAATATTTTTTTGTTCTAATTTAATTATTAAAAAAAAAATCAAAAAATTAAAATCGTCGGCTAACTTTAGTATTATAATTAATTTAATTTGTCATTAGAGAAGAATAAAAATACTTACATTGGGTGAAAAAAGTCCCGACTGCGAGTATAAAAAACGTCGACATGATAATATACATGAGAAGAAAAAGTGCAAGAATGAAATTTGACTGGGAGTAAATAGCGCTCAATATCCATGTGCAGAAAATTACTGCGGGAACTCCGGTTATCATAATGTAATCGACCCAACCGAGATAGAGAAAGGCCGAGTTTATTTTTAGCAGTCTCATTAAAGCCTAAATTTAAATTATATCATTAATAGTTACACAAGAATATTAATTATTAGCAAGTTATTGGTTATTGATAATTAATTAACTTTAAACCCTGTGAATTTGTCGTGAATCGCTTTGGTCAAAGCCGACATGGGAATAAGAAGAAATCCAATTACAGTCATATAAAAAATAAGACTTATGTTCGGTCGTACTGCCGAGGGTATTATTGGAAACTCGATGCGGTAATACGGAAACTGGCCCACTATCAACTGAATATTTAATTGTTTTATTAAAAATTAAGTAAAAACTGTGATATAATCTCTAATATATATTTGATTTATTACATTGTCGCCGATGAACGGTGAATTTGTAGACTTGATTTTATTGAACGTTGATTCGATGGCCATCTGCATGGCCAAAAAACCGCTACTCAGGTAAGGATCTTTAATTTATTAATTTAAATTGTAAGTAATTTTGTGCTTAATCCTTAATATTTATTTATTTTTTTAGACATTACCTGTTCTGCTGTGCTCGTCATATAATTCAGTGCGAATTTCATAATTTAAAACTTCTGGCGTTGTCTCAACGTCTGACTATTAAATAATTAATTATTTTGTTAATTATTATTTACAGAAAAAAAAAAGCAAGACAGACTTTAAGGAAAAATTGTTTTCATACTAAATGAATCAATTATTTCTATGAAAAATGACTCTTAATTAAAAAAATAAAAAAAAAACAGGTGTCCGTCTTGTTTCTCCTTTTACATTTGTTTAAAAATACACGGAAAAAAGTAAACTGTAATAAATAACAGTAGATTTATAATAAGTAATGATCAACTGTTAAAAATTACCATTTCAAATAGTAAAATCATGATTTTACTATTCACTATATAATATTTACCATTTAAATGTTACAATTTACTCTTTACATGGAAGAAAATACTATTTCAAACAGTAATATTCGCTATGTAAATGTCTAAAATGTTGAAGTATAATAATTAAGAATTCAGACTTTGATATTTATCATTTCGTACCTAAAAAATGATATTATGATATGTAAAAAGTATAAAATAAAGTTAATAAATTTCTAATACAAGCAACGTCAATATTTACAAAGTAAAATGGTAAATTTTAAACGCAACGCTAAAAATCAAACTGTAATTATTGACTTGCTTAGACTGGTAAAATGTATATTTTAAAAGTATAATTTTTACTGTTTCAAATGTTAAATTTTTCCAGAGTGAGACCCCCTTCTCTTTCATCTGAGTTCTCCTTCTCCTCATAATATGGACTATATATATATATATTGAAATGGCAATTTTTACTGTTTGAAACAGTAATTTTTTAAGATGAAAGAGTCGTTATTTACTATAGTGACAGCTACTAATCACTTATTTTGGATATTAAATTATAAATTGTGGCTTTTATACTTTGTACATTAAGTTCTGTAATATTTATATTTTTGCCACCCCGATGACCGCTTTACTGTTTGAAACTATAAAAATTAACCGGAATCCGAGTGAATATTACAGTTTACTTTTTTCCGTGTAATAATCTAACCATAAAGAGAACCCAAATAGTATTAAAAGGCTCAGAAGATTGATTATGTCGCTGATAAAAAGCCATCAGTAGTTGTAACTCATTGGCTGCCGGTATCACTAATAAAAAAAAGTATATAAATAATTACCAGGCATGAATAATAAATAAAATAGTAGGTGTGTATATTACTCGTTGAGTTAAGAAGCACAGAAACTTGTTGCATTAGATTATCAGTGAACTGAGTGCTAGGAGCGTAACGACATTCTGCTTGTAGTGGAATTCTCGTTAAAATTTCAGTCTTGCTGTAACGATTTAAATACTGTCAAAATATTATTATTTACTATTATTACTTGGAATATTTGTAACGTGATTATAATTAATAAAATAATTATACTTACTTGCAGTTTGAGAGCCAGCGGTTCAAAAATAAGACGAATTTGCAGAGAAAATATTATGGGGATCAGTATTTCTAACACAGATATTGTAATGCTGCATTTTCGCATCAGGAGTGCTTTTAAAAACAATACTTTCCACCTAGACCAAGCGTGTATCAATGAGGGAAATTTCCTAATCCACTTCATATTTTATTGACTAACAAGGAATATTAAAAACTATGTTTGTTATGATTGATGACAATCTGATTAATAACAGACCGAAGTTGTCTGTTTTTGAAATTATTTGAATAGGCTTTATTTTTAAGACAAATGATATCTTGATAAAATCTGATAATGTAATCTAGAGACTAGAGATACTTAAATTGTAGGGCATGCGGTCACTTTAATTTAATTCAGATGTCTAGGTAGTTATTTATGATTTGATTTACCGGCGAAGAAATTTAAAATTTTGATCACTGAATATTTATCATTTTTTTATTTTACCGTGATATCGTTTTGTAATTTTACCATTATGTTGTTAAATATTTTTATTTTTTATTTATGAGTTTTACTTGTATACCGTTATCTGGTTTTTACAAGGCTGATATCCCCACTCTTTTTTGGAGAATCAACAATATCCCCACTTTATATCTCCACTCTATATTGCGGCTGTGGACCGACTTGTGCCTTCTGTACCGTATTCACCCTGATCCTCACCACTTGGCTATTGGAACAGTATTTGAATTGGAACAGAATAGGAGTAACATGGGAAAACCACAGAGAAAACCCATGTTAGTACAGTCGAAGCTGGGTTAATCTACAGTGATTGATAAGAAACTCTTCTTTATCGACCACTGGAGCATTAGGCCCCTCTCCTAGTGTGCAGAGATCCCTCGCGCTAACCAACGCCGACTAGAGTGGTCACCCATTCAAGTTGTTGCTTAAATGGGTGATCGCCCAAGTCAGACGACGTGTGCCACCCGGCTATCTCTGCCACTTTCAGAGGCTGGCAACGTAACGCACATATTTTTTATTTATAATCACTGAAAAATATTGGTGCGTGCCGGGATCGAACCTGGGTCCCACTTTTTCGAAAAGCGGACACCGAGCTGACCAGGCTATTGCCAGCCTCTCATTACGTTGTTAAATATATAATAAGCTAAATTTTGAAGCATATGCATACAAATCAAAGATTAGTAAATTTAATAAATAGATTTTAAACTTACAAGGCAATATCGTAACATTATCACGCATGAATTATAAATTTTCTTTGTAGACTCAATATTTAATTTTATGTTTGTATTCTAAAAGTAAATAGTATATTACACACCTAGGTCAGTAAAATAAGAAAAGTCTCAGATCACATGTAATTGTTGGCCGAGGCGAAGCCGAGGTTGACAAACATGTGATCTGAGGCTTTACTTTTTACTGGCCAAGGTGTGTATACTATTTTTCTGCTCGACGTAGCCGGAATGTGGCAACTTTGTTTAGCGCAGCGGCCAGAAAGTTGCCACTTTCCGCCCGGAGGGCAGAAATAGTATATTACACACCTAGGGAAGTAAAGTAAAGAAATGTCTCAGATCACATGTAATTGTTGTCCGAGGCGAAGCCGAGGTCAGTAAACATGTGATCTGAGGCTTTATTTACTTCCCGTGGAGTGTATACAATTTTTTGTCCGACGAAGGCGGAAAGCGGCAACTTAGTTTAGCGCAGCGGGACGAAAGTTGTCACTTTCCGCCCGGAGGGCAAAAATTTTTATCAATATTTAATTTTATGTTTGTATTCTAAAAGTAAATAGTATATTACACATCTAGGGCAGTAAAATAAGAAATGTCTCAGATCACATGTAATTGTTGTCCGAGGCGAAGCCGAGGTCAACAAACATGTGATCTGAGGCTTTCTTATTTACTGCCCGTGGTGTGTATACTATTTTTCTCCTCGACGGAGGCGGAAAGCGGCATTTTCGTTTAGCGCAGCGGGAGGAAAATTGACGCTTTCCGCCCGGAGATGAGAAAAATATTATACAGCCCTTGGGAAGTAAAAAAGAAAACCTCAGATCACATGTAATTGTTGGCCGAGGCGAAGCCTCGGCCAACAATTACATGTGATCTGAGGCTTTTCTTATTTTCCTTCCCAAGGGGTGTAATATACTATTTTTACAGTGTAATTACAACTATTTATTTTTTGCTAAACGCTAAAAATAATTAAACATTAATTTCTTTTTTTTTAAATGCAGGACGAATAATATCAGTCAATATTTATTGCCAGAGTTACAAGTTTAACTAAAAAAATTCAAAGAAGAAATAGAAAATAGTTTTTTATTAAGCATGCGATAAAAAATTTGTGGGTTTTTTTTTTTTTTTTATCAAATGGTTGATGAAAAACTGTTTGTTATGATTGATGACAATTTGATTAATAACAAACCGAAGTTGTCTATTTTTGAAATTATTTGAGTAGGCTTTACTTGTAAGACAAATGATATCTTGATAAAATCTGATAATGTAATCTAGAGACTAGAGACACTTAAATTGCAGGGCAAGTGGTTACTTTATTTAATTCAGATATCTAAGTAGTTATTTATAATTTGATTTACCGACGAAGAAATTTAAAATTTTGATCACTGAATACTTATCATTATTTTTCCGCCAGTTGCTTTGGGCTTGAATTATAACTTGTGAAAGTTTAATTAAATCCCGTGATTAATCTAGTTATTTTTACCAACAACTTCTATCGTCACGTATTGCAAGTACCAACACTTTCTGGACGATTAATTTCACCGATTAATTTACCTCCAGCTATGAAAATTGATTTGCTACAATTTAATGGTACTTATATGATTTATTGGCTTTTAACTTAAGTGTTTAGGCGTTCTAATAATTAATTTTGCTTTTAATTTTTACGAATAATTTTATCATTTATTTGTAGAGGTATCGCATTTAAATTTAAATTGTATATTTATAAAATTATTATCGCTAAAGTGATCATTATTTCTATAACACATAACATCTAAAAAATTTTAATTTATTATTATCAGTAATAAAAATATAAATAGGAATTTAAATACGACCTACGTTTAATTTAAATAATTATTAATTATATTTTTTGTAATTAGTTAAAATACATAATGTTGAATGAAGGTTGTAAAAAAAGTGTTCCATGAAATTGATAAAAAGTTCAGTAAATACACAGTTTATTCGTAAAAAATTTTACGATAAATAACTAGATTAAATTAAAATAAAAAATATGATAATTTAAACAAATTACACTCTAATTACAAATAGCTTCTATTTAATAATCCTTGTTAAAGTGAATAGCATTACAAGACATAATTTTTAGTTCAATACTGTAATAAAGTTCGTAACGAATTAGCCATAATAAATAGACAGTTTTTAAAACTGTTACACGTAAGTGCGAGTCATTATATAATAATAATGTTAAATATATAATAGAGTTTGCATAATAGAATAAAGCGTTAGTTTAATGCTACAAATTGCTTAGTGCTTACAGAAAAAGAAGTTGAATTTATTAAAAAATTGCAAGTAAACAATCTCTGGGTGGAGATTGTTCTGTTTCGCTTCACCTACTGAATTACATTATTTATCGTTTATTATTAAAGTACTGTATATTATTTATTACTATCACTGCTCACGATTCCGGCGTGAATAAACGAGAGTACTTAAACTTTTACAATCACCGTACTTTATTGAAAGAAAAATAATAATATTTGATGAAGTAACAAAGCTGTAAAACCAAAATTACGACTTTATATTTTAAAAATTTATAAGTGAAATTTTTCTCAGAGGTTTTGAAATTAACGGTGAGTTGAGAAAATTTTCACTCATAAACGTGATGTGTACTTAAAATTTAATTGCTTTTACATGTATGATGTCTAATAAATAATAAATAATATACAGTAGATTACAAATTCTAAGCAGTTGATAAATAAGTCACCGCAAAGTATTTTTTATGTCGTTGTATGGCGACATTATAAACAATAATTCAAATTAATAGGCGCAATGCGATGAATGGTAATTTTTTTAGGAATATCATACATATATTATTCTTTTTGGGTTTTATTTTTAGTCTTAGTTTGGAATATATTAGTTTAGCTTTAACTATTGTACTATATTTTTTATTTATATTTATTATTATAAATATTCAACCAGAGAAATCGGTTTCTACTTAGTTTATTCAGTCGAGGACATAACAGTTGAACACCTTGTCAATTTATAAAATTCATGTTAAATAGTTATTATGTGTAAGAACTCCTTAGTGTGCAAATGATAGCACTTTGTGTTTAAAAAACATATTTACATTGTTATTAGTAAATTGGTGTCGCATGTATGCATATAATAGTAATTTCTTTTTAAAATTAACGAGTAAATCAAGTTCTCTGTAAATAATACGTTATTTACCAACTATACTTATTAAATAACATTTATATTTTATATTGAATAATAATTATAGTTATTTTATTACAAGTTGTTGTCACCAAAAATTTTTTAGTGTTCAAATATTTAAATTGCCATGATTCAGAGTCAATTTCAAGTATATTTTACAATTAAACGGTGATTTAGACGTCGACATTTTTACAGACCAAAATAATTTTTTTTACAGTTCAAAATTAATATTAATGCACATTATTTTTGTATAAGAGTTTTAAAACTCGACAAAAAAACTTAAATGTAAGTATGTCGAATAATAATTATTTATAAAATTTGTGAAATAATTTATTAATTTTTAATTTGTTAATATTTCAGATTTTAATGAAGATACAATAAAACATTAAAAAAAATTTTAAAAGGCGGTTAATTACCCATCAATTATTAATAAATAGCCGTAATGAATTATTAATAGATGATAATTAAAGTTTTTCTATTACATTTCATTGATACAATCGCTAGCGTGCTATTAAAACATTTAAATTTATTTCATTGAAGTCTGTAATGAGATTATTGTTTAAGTAAAAAATTTACTAGTGGTTAAAAAATGATTTTTTTTCTACAGCATAACAAATTTGTAGTTCCCGGATTTGAAAATGATACTTAATAGTCGGTTTTTGAAGCACGTGGAGACTTAATAAGTTTCTTAGAATCTGGTTTTGCTTCGAAACAAATCTACAAGAATAGAACAGCTCTTACTAAATAAAATCATAACCGATATTTAATTAAACTTATAAAAAATAGATCTTTTAAAATACATTATTTTATTGT
This sequence comes from Cotesia glomerata, assembly GCF_020080835.1. NCBI lineage: Eukaryota > Metazoa > Arthropoda > Insecta > Hymenoptera > Braconidae > Cotesia > Cotesia glomerata. The sequence goes on along the minus strand of NC_058160.1, from coordinate 4,133,168 downwards.
TATATGCTTACATATTACTATTTTTTCTTATATTAAATAGTTTATTAATTTAAAAATAAATTTTTATGAAAATTAAGTTAGCCGACATCTAAAAATTTTTAGAATTTTTTTTATTGACAAAATTATTAAAAAAAAATTTTCATTTGTAAAAAACTTGAAAAACTATAATTGCAATTTGTAAAAAATATTTTTTAGTTATTATTTAATAAATGAAAAAATTTTTAAAAATTAAAAACATCGGCTAACTTCAGTATTATAAATTTTTTGCAACTACAGTTATATGAAAATAAAATGAGCAGACATCTGACAATTTTTAAGGTTCTTCTTATTAAATAAATTATCAAAAAAAAAAAAAATTAAAAGAAAAATTTTACATGTAGAAGATTTAAAAAATTATTAGTGCAATTTTTAAAGAATATCTTTTTAGTTCTAAATTAATTAAGGAAAAAAAATCAAAAAAATTTTAATTGTCTGCTGATTTTAGATAAAAATTAAGATAATACTAAAGTTAGCTGACGTTTTTAATTTTTTGATTTTTTTTAAATAATTAAATTAGAACAAAAAAATATTTTTTAAAAATTGCATTGCCAATTTTTAAAGTTTTTTAAAAATGAAATTTAAAAAAAAATTTTTTTGTAATCATTTTTTCAATGAAAAACAATTCTAAAAATTTTTAGATGGCTAACATTTATTTTCATAAATTTAGCCACTTAGAAATTTTTGAATTTTTTTTTTTTAATTAAAAATTAAAACTAAAAAACTGTTTTTAAAAAATTTCACGGATAATTTTTAAAATTTTTGTTTTAATTTTTTAAAAATTATTTTTCAATAAAATAAATGATCAAAATTTGCAATTGTCGGCTAATTTAATTTTATGAAAATAAAGTTAGCCGACATCTAAAAATTTTTATGATTTTTTTTATTAAAGAATTATTACAAAAAAATAAAAAAAAACTTTTTCATTTGTTATAAAACTTCAAAAACTATGTGCAATTTTTTAAAAATATTTTCTAGTTATAAATTATTAAATTAAGCAAATCAAAAATGTCGGCTAACTTTATTATTATTTTAATTTTCATTGATTTTAGTGGCATACAAAAACTTTTTCAATTTTTTATAAATTTGCACACCACACTAATTTTTTACAGCCTCCGTTTTTTTTAAAATTTTTGATTTTTAGCCTCAATCAATTCTCATGATATTTTTCACAATGAACTGCTAAAAAACTTTATTTAAAAAATTCATTCATAGAGAGCCGAATCAGAGAGTAGAGGGTGGGTTATCAACTCCCGTTTACCTTCTGAGGTTCAATGATCCGGATGACTCATTTTAAAGATCAGTGTTCTCTCAACGTTTGGTTTTAACCAGCATCTAATATTCCTTCCATGTACTTAAGTATTAAATAAATCTAAAAAAAAAAAAAAAAAAAAAAAATTGAAATTAAAAACAAAAATACCTGAACTCAAAGATCAGAACTATAATTTATAATTCGCGACATAGTTATTAAAAAAAATAATTTCTTCAGACCATTAAATTACCGAGATATTTAAAAACCTCTGACGTAACATTCTAATCTATCAATTTAATTATTACAGGTAAATATAATATATTTATTATTTATTTCTTGACAAGAGCACATGAACGTGGAGGAGCTGGTCACTGGCATAGCAGTTGGATGCCGGGCATGTGCTAGGACTGATAACCGCCGAGATAAATAACCTTGATTGACTGAATGGACACGAATAGGAGGATGGAGGCTCACGCTCAGTTCGTGCAGTCAAGTTCAAGCCTGTCTCTCTCACTACTTACACTAGCCAGCCACGAGAACTCACCAGTATCTCTAAACTTAGACTGCTTGTTTAGTCGCGTGCGTAGACGCGGAATGGAAGTGGGCTCCTGGCTGCCTTTACGCTTAATCCGATATCGGACGTTAAGGTGATTGAGTGGAAAGATTCATTTATTTACCTCGTGCGCTTTCAATCACTCGGCAACTTAATTACTAATTATATAAACATTCAATGCGTTACCTTCATTCATTTCTGTTTTAGTGACTGCATTTCTTCTTGACAAATATTCAAGTGATTTGTTGGATACTGGAATTTCTGATACTATATTAGTTCCAGAACTGTCTAAGGTAAGATATCAATAAGTTTTTTATGACATTAAAGTCAGCTGTCACTTGATAATTTTTTTATTTTTTTTAATAAATAAATTTGCTCCGAAAAAATTATTTTTAAAAAATTGCATTTATAATTTTTTTAAATTTCTACATGTCAATTTTTTGTTCTCATTTTTTCAATAAATTTTAATGATAATGAAATCAGAAGACATCTGACATTTTTTTTTATTGCAAATAAATTTTAAAAAGAAAATATTTTTAAATAATTTACACTTGTAATTTTTTATATGTAGAATTTTTTTATAATGATTTAGTTATAAATATCTAAAAAATTGACATGAAAATTAAATTAGCCAAGATTTGAAAATTTTTATAATTTATCTTATTAAAAAATAATTTAAACAAAAATTTTCACATGTAGAAAATTTAAAAAATTATCCGTGGAATTTTTAAAAAATAGTTTTTTAGTTCTAATTTTAATTAATAAAAAAAATAAAAAATTTTTGAGTGTCGGCTAACTTAATTTTCATAAAATTGACAGGTGTCTAGTAATTTCAATTTCATAAATTTATTTTTAAAATTCCATCTTTAGAAACTCTAAAAAACTATAAATGCTATTTTTTTAAGTAATTTTCCAGGCCTAGTTTATTATTAAAAATATTAATTAAATATCTCAATAATCTGTAATTGTAATTTACAGATTTGGTGATGTTTGAATAAGTCGCTTTAATTATTTTTGGCTGGAAAAAATCAAAACATTTACATTAAAATTTAGACATCTAAAAATTTTTTTAAAATAATATTTAATGTAAAGAAAATTTTTAAAAATTATAAATGAAATATTTTTTTTTTTAGTAATTTTCTAGAAAAAAAAATGATAAGATGTCTGCTTATGTAGTATAATTAATTTTGTTTTTATTTTGTCGTTCTTCGTAATTAATTTCGTTGGAATGGAATAAATTTAATATTTCAATTAGTTTTTTTAAATTTCACAGAAAAATTTACTTTTTTTATGAGTCTAAAGTAGTTGACGTCTGATAGTTTTTTTTTTTTACAAAAAAACTAACTGAAAAAATTATAACTTAAATAATTATTTGTTTTGATTTTTTACAACCAAGAATCGGTAAAATTATATTCAGCAATTACCCAGATAGATTTAAATTGAAGCTGACATGCGATCATTATTATTTGTCAAATCACTGAACAAGAAGACAGTCATGCGTGAAATGAAACATAATTTAATCAATTTTATCTCAAGACTGTCCGTAAGTAATGTATTAGTTGTATCGAGTACCAAGAAGGTATAACTACACAATGCGAGTCACACGCTTGAACTTCCGTGTTTGACTTGAATTATTTGCTAAAACCAAGTTGTAATTATTTGAACAACTAGTGTTGTTTTTTTCCAAATGCTTAGACATTTGAATGACGTCTGTTCAATGGAAACAAAATGACTAAAAAAGGTGGAAGTCTCTCAAGTGTAATTGACCAATTAGTGCGTCAATATGTTATATGATAATTGATTACATTAATTCTTTATCGAAAATGTCTTTTTAATAAATGGTTACATGAAATTTAATCATAGAGTAACATCGATTAAATTGTATGTGCTTATCTTCTCATGTGTGCGTTTAATTGTTAGCCATTGTATAACGACTTATGAAAATGTAAGGATGAATATTGAGAGGATAACATCATCCGGTGTGAAGAGAAAGTCAAAGTACACATCAGAGAATATTTATGATTCTAATTTTTGGCTAACGTGGTTTCTCTTTGTGTGGATTTACTTTTATTTACGCATTTTGTTACCACAGTTTCTTCTGGAGGCTAAATGGGTCAATTTGGTTTTTGATAGATTTTTTTACTGGCTAAATAAATTTATACAAAACGTTTGCTTTCAGAAGCTGTCAGATGAGATTAATTCAATAAAAATCGACGGCACTTAACATTTTAAATTTCTTTTTTATCAAATTACAATACTGAATTTGTATGACTACCGCTTTTTATCATTTTTAGTTTGTCAAAGAAATTTTTAACAATAGAATGGTAGAAAAAAATTTCTCTAATTCAATAGAAGAAAAATAAGTAGAAATTTTATTCAATATAAGATTAATTTTTTAAGATTTAAAATAATTGTAATTTAAACTAGTCAATTTTTTTAAATAATTTATCACAAATTAATTTTTATTTTGCATTATTCAATTTTTAGAATGAGAAAAGTTGATATACTGGGTTTGAAAAAAAAAAAAAAAAAATTATTTTTTAGTAAGTCAAGGTGAACAGACGAGTTTTTGAAACAAGGAAATTATTAAGTAATAATATGTAAATAAAATTACAAAGTGCAGAAATGGGTTAAAAAAAAAATGACCTAAATCAAGAATCTGAGCAGGTTCATAACATATTTATATTTTATCACGATTAATCAAAATTTTGAATCTGATAATTGATAATAAAGCATTAATTTGTTTTATGTAAATAAATTTAAAATATTTTTTGTATGAACATAAATATTCATCGAAATGTATTTTAAGATTTTAATCTTTGAGTTTTAATTTTATGTGCCTTGTTGCAATTTTCGAAGTAAAGTCTACAATTATAGAGTCAATTATAAGCGATAGTTTAATGTAAGTTTTAAAAAAATTAAATTGTTTTCAGAATCAATTTGATGACTCAATAATCTGATTTTCATAAATAATATTTGTATGGAATACAAAAAACAATTCTAATAAAAAGTCAATAAGACAAAAACTGTAAATTAGTAACTATACACGTGTCATAAAAATAATAATAAATCATCGCGAATTCTCATTAATTTTATCTTAATCGACTTCGATAGTTAGTAATCTAACAAACTTCCGCGTTCACATGAATTTCATAATATATAAACGCTCTGAATTATTTGTCAACGTGTAAATTTTACCAACAAGTATTGGAGATAAAAAATATCTGGATTTGTCGCAAACATGGTCACATATATTTACTTAAAACAACTTTTTAAGAGTCTCTTATAAATGGAAGTTATTTTCTTCCTTCATATCCTTGTATACATGTATAGAAACATATAAATCTCTACATTATAGTATATATTTAAGGTATTATGAGATAACCAGACAATAAATAAAACTTTTATATTTTATCCCTTCTTTTTATTGTCTACGGACACGATCCGCGTTACCGGTACCGCTCACGATGATGTAATCGCGTATCGCATTAGGCAGAAGAGAAATGAACATATTAATAGTTACGTCGATTTATATTGCGGAGAGTTTATTGTATAATAATGTGAAACAAAGTTACTGTCGGTAAAAGGTATGCGCATTTCTGCAGGTAGCCATTAGACCGTAACGCTGTTCAGTGTAAACCCGTATCGCCGATCTTTCCTAATGTTTAAATGCTAATTTAATTATTTTCCTCGATAATTAACGACCTGGGCAGTCGCATCATTTACCTAAAAATAAAAAATAGTTAATTAATATTATATGTTATATTACAACCTGGTCCTAGTCCTAGCTTGTAATTTATACTGTGCTTATTAATAATCATTTTTAGTATATACTTCATACTTGTTCAAGTGGTATTTAAAATTTTTTTAAGTCTAAAGTCTTAGCCGGTTTTTCTGAGCAAGATAATTACAGTTTTGGCGCAAAAAGTATTTAGCAAATAAACTAACTACCCTGACGATGACGATTCAATATTGCCCGAAGCGGCCTTTTTTTGTTCTAAGAGTCCATTAGTCACTTGTCATTAATTACTTGCTGTTTGTTAGATAAACAAATACATTTATTTTTATACATCTGTATAAATGCGTCTATTTGTGTATGCAATGTACAGTGTTAGAAGCAAATTTTTGTGAAAATAATTTTAATTTTTTAATATTATGTCTAGTAATAAATTTATTTTTTAAAAAAATTTTTCTACTTGATAAATCATAATTTTTAATAATTATAAATTAATTTGATGTAGTTTTACAAACTCAGCTATGTAAAAATTTATGATACTGAATTTAACAGACATCTTTCAATTTTTTGGATTTTTATAACAACTAAATTGTTATAAAAAATTACAAGTGAAAATTTTTTTCTAAATATTTATTTTTTATACCTAGTTGATTTGTAAAATAAAAAAAAATTGTAAGGAGTCTGCTATATTCAGTTTCATAAAAATTAACTATAAAATTATTATTATTTATTTAATATAAAAAATTACTATAAAATTTTATAATTTTATCTCTAATTTTATAAATTTAGTCTACTAAAGTTTAATTTTTTTTATAAGATCCATTTTTTTTTATTTTACCGTGATTTCGTTTTGTAATTTTACCATTATGTTGTTAAATACATACTACCTCCAGAAAGTTTCCGGACAAGATAAAAATTTATTGAAACGATTATTAAAAGTAAAATAAATCAAGAAGAAAGTCAATGACACGATCGTACACACTTTGTAAAATAAAATAGCATTTTCTTTATAGATCAAGTTAATTTTTTTATGTATCATATTTAAATTAAAAAGTAAACAAGAAGGTTGTCCGGAAATTTTCCGTCGGTACTGGTATATATAATAAGCTAAATTTAATAAATTAAATAAGTTATTAAATAAATTAAATAAGTTAAATAATAAGCTAAATTTTGAAGCATATGCATACAAAGATTAGTAAATTTAATAAATAAATTTTAAACTTACAAGGCAATATCGTCACATTATTACGCATGAATTATAAATTTTCTTGGTAGACTCAATATTTAATTTTATGTTTGTATTCTAAAATATAAAAAAAAATTTTACAGTGTAATTACAACTATTTATTTTTTCAGGTCCACAGAAGCCATGGTACCAATGAAAGAAGAAGTTTTTACGAATTCGAGAATCGGCAGTCCCTCTTCTATCGCTTGGCTTTACCTGCTGGCTGAATTCTTCATTGGAGTGTTGCTGTCTACAACGCTTTTTTTTTTAGGGATTATCAAATCACTTTTGCCTAAACCACCGCGAGACTTGACTGGCGATATTGTTTTGGTAGGAAGAAATATTTATTGCCAGAGTTACAAGTTTAACTAAAAAAATTCAAAGAAGAAATAGAAAATAGTTTTTTTATTAAGCATGCGATAAAAAAATTTGTGGGTTTTTTTAATCATATCTTTGATGAAGATGATTCATCCAATAATTGGTGGAAAAACAATTCAAGAAAAAAATATTTTTACATATATTAACATATATTTATCAATAAAACAATGCAATCGATTAGATTTCTGACTCATGAAAGTAGTCAGTTAATTTTTACCAAGATTTAATTGAAAAATTATTTGACATTTTAAGTGAATGAATTACGTAATTGAAACTACTTTTACTGGTTTAAAAAACTTTTTAAAGTCTGCTAGTAATTACCTCAATTTACAACAGAGAAAAATGTATAATTAATTTCCGAGAACTCTGTATATAGTCATTGTTTTTATACATTTCTACGGCCTTGGAAATTACCATATTAGCCTCGACTCATTTCCGTTTGTAATTTAGGTAACTACTAAAATATATTAAAATCAAACAGATCTTTAGCCGATTTTTTCCTGAGAATTAAATCTATTTTATCGCTTTAATAAATAATACATTTATATTCTCTAAAATAAATTTTAAAACCAGGTAAAAATAATTGACTAAAATACCTATTTTTATAAAATAATAATAATTATTTTTAATTCAACCTCCTTACTCGAGAGTCTTTGTAATTAGTCGCATGTCCTTGTGTGCTAAAAAACAAACAAAAAATCGCCAATTAATTACCTCTCTAAAATAAAATCTATTGTGATTAAAATCAGCTCAGACGTGTGAGCTAATCTTTAGTAAAAAATGAACTTATATTATATTTTAAAATTTTCTAGGTAACAGGTGCGACCTCACCTCTGGGCAGGTGTCTGGCCACGGAATTTGTAAAAGTCGGGTGTACGATTGTCTGCGTTGACCATGACCTCGAGCTGGTGAGAACTACGGCCTGCGAGTTGGAAGCCAACTACACGGCGATCCAGAGTCTTAGCCCGGAGCACAGGAAACAGGATGTCGTCGAGTTCAAGAGCAGGGTCTTCGCCTACGCCTGCGATCTTTGGGACCGAAACTCAATTCGTAACGTTGCTCAGAAAGTTAGAGATGAAATAGGACAACTTGACATACTTGTTACATGCGCAGGTGACTCTAATCAAAATATTCTCGACACCGTCAATAATACTCTGATGAGTCACTACTGGGTGAGTTTTTAGTTCTTCTTCTATTCATTATTAAATTATTATTATTATTAATAATACGAAAATGCTCTATCTTTAGATACAAAATTAAGAAATTACTTTATATTTTGTGAACTATTGACATTTTTGAAGATATAAGCTCATCCCGATGTTACACTCATCAAGACCTTTCATTTAAGTACCCACATCAATATTTCATATATTTATATATTATATATATATATATATATATATATATATATATATATATATATATATATATATATATATATGTATATATGAAAAATATATCAAAATGCATGTGGGTACTCAAATGAAAGCTCTTGATGAGTGTAACGTCGGGATGAGTTTATATCTTAAATAATGTCAATAATTAAGAAATGACGTTGTATCTTGTGCACGATTGACATTTTTAAAGATATAAGCTCATTCCGATGTTACACTCATGGAGACCTTTCATTTAAGTACCCACATCAATTTTTCATATATTTTATATATTTATATATTTCACAAATACCATATATATAAAATATATAAAAAATGCCATGTGGGTACTCAAATGAAAGGTCTCAATGAGTGTAACATCGGGATGAGCTCATATTTTTAAAAACGTCAATAGTTGAGAAAATACAGTACAATTTAACAAAACTCATTATTTAATAAAGCAAAATTTTATTTATTTATAGTTCACAAGTCACGGCAGTCACATAGTGACTGCAACGTTGCTAGTTATTATTATTATTATTATTATTATTATTATTTCTAATGTAAATTTCTCAATTGTAGACCGTTCTCGCCTTTCTTCCACTGATGTATCGTCAACAGAAGGCCCATATCGTGGGTGTGACACCTACAGCTTCTACAGACGACGCTTATTTGGGCACCCGAGCTGCGATCACTGGTAATTACAATCATCAATATAATTGCTCTATGATTAGTAAGAAAATTTACTAATTAAATAATCAATTCATCGACAGGCTTGATGGAAAGTTTGGGTCACGAGTTCGGAAGCAGATGTGGAAATTTAAATTTCATGACCGTCGCACCAAAGGCTGATCCAAGGTATTTCTAATGAAAATAAAAATAAATTATTCATACAATATATATTTAGATGCTTTTTTTACTTACATTAATGTAACCACTGTAATTATTCTGTCAGATTAATTAGACATAGCGAGGAGAAGGTTGCGTATGACGTGGTTCAAGCGGTGCGTAGAGATCAATGCTGTCTGTCAGCTACCTGGTGCTCGGCAACGCTCTATCGCGTCAGGTATAATTTTTTTTATTTATTTTAATTTATAAATACAACTAGCAGGCTCTCAAAAATATTAGTAGATTTTTTTAAATTAATTTTTCTAATCGCTTAACAAAAAAAAGTTTTTTTTTTTATTTAATAGATAAATTATTATTAAAAATATTTTCAAAAAATTGCAAGTATAAAAATTTATAAATATTGAATTTTTCTTAAAATTTTTTTAAATAGTTTCTATAAATTATCAGATATTTAATTCATAAATAAATTCCAGAATAAAAAAAATGAAACGTTTTTTAGCCTGCTCTGGTATTTGTATTATTTTTAAAAAACAAAAAAATAATTTATCCACTTAATTTGGTATTGTATTATTTTTAGTTGTGCAATCCACAAAATAATCACAATTGTCACGCGATGGATTTATACCCACGGATGTGACGACCTCTAAAAACTATATACATATAAATAAAAATAATAAAATCCTAATAATAACAATAGCAATAACAAATACTTAAAATTAACCATATATATTAATTTATGTAAATATAATAGAACATTATTTTTGTATAATATATAATTTAGATAATAATTTGCTTGTACAAGAAAATAAAAGTGTTTTAGTAATGAAATAATTTATGGATCAAGATAAAGGACGTCGTAGTGCCCGCTGTCGGAGCGCCCGGTGAAGAGAAGACGCGCTGTGCCGCGACTGGGATCCACGCGGTTGTAAAAGACCCGCTTGACATCAACCTCGTTAACCCTGCGGTAAATAGACAAATCGAGGCCGTAGATTTTGGTAGCGACGATGCACTCAAGTTCACTGGCAAACACCCCCTCGTGCTTCATGTAATCGAGATAATCTTCGGGTCGGCTTATTCCCCACTCGGCCAAAACATACGGTGCGTAATCTCGCCAGTGATCCATGATGTGGTGAACAACCAGAGTACGCAGAGAGCGATGTTCTTCTTCGGTTTCCCAAAGAATTAAACTTATCGCACGGAACATACAGTTTCCATCCCCGTATATTTTATGCACGGTGAACGTGCCTTCCGGTGACCTTAGACGATCCGTACCTACGAATATTATTATTAATAATGTTATTATTGTGATAATTCTATTATATTCTTCTCATAGTGTAATATTGTGTACTATACCTCTTCAGAAGTTCCCTTTGTTTTATTCTCTCCCTCCACTTTTACGATCTCCGTGTTTATAAATATCTTCCTCATCAACGTGCTGAGAATTTTCATATTAAATCTTACGCTGGTAGTTTTATTTATACAGGAAATAATAAATTCCTTAAAACTGTCACTGACAATTTACCATTTTACCGTGCCATATATTTTATAAAAAATGAATTTTTCACCACGAAAAAACGTGAACCGCAAGCAAAATATTAATTTTAATAAAGAAAAAAAAAGCTTGTGTCTTACATAAAGCTCTAACAAAATAAAGTCACTGCTAAGAAATATAAAAACAAGTTATCAACTAAACAAGTCTGACGTTTGTCGTTTAATCGATCATCGATCGCTAAATATAATTTGCTAATTTTTCGCGACTGCGTACTCAGCTTGCTCGCTTTATTTAAACATTCTTAGAACTACTGATATAATGCGGTCACGGTCTTCATCATTTTGTTGGTTGAAAAGTTAGAAGTTCCGGTCTAATATTTAATATATAAAAATTTTTAAATATTTAAAGTCAAGGAAAGAAACTTACATTTTTTTAGCGGCTGTATTTCATCGAATATTTTTTAGCAATAAATTAGTTATTCGTGCTTTGTAGAATAAAGTATTTAAGTTCCCACGAGTCTTTATCATTCTATTGACAAGATATATTATTTACAATCTATATTAAAATTGATTTTAGGAAATTTAATAGTTTTGGTTTTTAATAAAGTCTAGAAGAAATATTTATTCAAAAGTAATAGAAAATATCTTCATTTAATTTAGTAGGTAAAGAAGAAATAATTACCTTTATTTTAGAAAAATTAATGAACGGGTCAAAAAATTGATGGAGGTAATCAACCGGGATGTCGGTGTAACATTTAATCTGGAAGAAAAATGAAAAGTTAAATATTTAATTCTGTAATTAATAGTGATAAAGGTAGCGTTAAAAGTTTACCGAGAGAATTTTTCAAGTAAATAGTCCACTCAGTACCATTTTCACTCAACAACTCTTGTCGCATCTCAAAGAGTGTTTTTTACTCAGTTTTAACTCTACTCGACATGTAACTTTCTAAGTGTACAAGACTCGAGTAAGAGACACTTTAATCCGAGTATTCATTACGCCAAGCTGAATAAAGATGTGACTAATTGCTTGCGTTAGAGAACTTCTATTGCTTCCATGGAAACTGTCAACATTTAACAATATGTTTAAACTTTCAAAATTTTGTTTCTTTATAAAATAAAATAAATATTAGTTTATAAATTTTTATGACATTACAGTTAGCAGTCAATAGATCAGAAAATAGATTTTTTACTAAAAATTATTTTTAAAAAATTGCATTCTTTATTTTTTAAAATTTCTACATGTCAATTTTTTTCTACTTTTTTTAATAATTTCATCGTTAAAAAAATTCTTAAAATTATCAAATTAATTAATTTTCATAAATTTTTTATTAATATTAAATTTCTTCTTTCTTTATTTTTTATATTCTTCTCAAACAAAATTCCAATAAATTGTATTCAACCTTTTACATTACTTTTAAAATTAAAATATTAACAAATTAAAAAAAATTATTATTAAAAAATTTTAAATTCTTCATTAAATTTTCCACAAAATCAATCCCAAAAATTAAAAAAATTAATTATGAAAATTAAATTAGCCATTTGAAAATTTTTGTAATTTATCTTATTGAAAAATAATTTAAACAAAAATTTTCACATGTAGAAAATTTAAAAAATTATCCGTGGAATTTTTAAAAAATAGTTTTTTAGTTCTAATTTTTAATTAATAAAAAAAATAAAAAATTTTCGAGTGTCGGCTAATTTAATTTTAATAAATTAATTAAATAATTTTCTTTACTAAATTTTCATATTCTTCCCACAAAATTTCTTAAAAAAATTCCCCTAAAAAAAACATCAAAATTCAGATGTATAATAGGTTAATTTAATATCCCGCATCTAACCTCAGCTGTCAATTTCCGCGCATGCGCGAGCTGACCGCACTTGTTGCTCTTTGTCTTTCCTTGTAAATCCTGCACCTTATCCCAGGACGTGTGTGGGTGTCAGTGCGCAGTTGGCAGCACTGGCGGGCCAGTCAGTCTACATCTACCTACAGTCTACAGGCAACATAACAGCAAACAGGTAAAGCAAAAAAACAATAGCACAGTGTAACAGTGTAGTAGAAGCATTTATTAGTAGTTAAAATAAAATATTTACGTGTGTTGTAGATTGTAGCAAGCTGAGTTCACTACTCACTGTACGAGTGTAAACGAATAGAAGTCCAGCAGCCGGCTCGGGCGCTTTCGTATTCTCAATTCTCGTCATCCTCATATCTATCTACGCTTAGCTTATACGTCTACTGTCTACACACACAACAGACACTAGTACATAGTCATTACATAGTACATAACAGCACACAGCAGCGAGCTTGCTCTTGCTCCCCAGCCCCAGTACAGGCTAGGCATCACCCAGTCGTCATTTTTATTGGTATGCATCTTACATAGCTATCTCGTGACCTGTGTATGTATAATGTGGCTCAGTGAACGGATATCACGGATATTTCTCTCAGTTACTCATGAGCATGAGAGTAGAATAAGCCAGGAGTTTGAGTAAGTGCGTTTGTCTAAAATGGCGTCACTGCTTTCATTCACTTAGTTAAAAAAAAATTAAAAATTAATAAATAAATAAATAAAATAAATATTAAATAATAAAACAACTACTTGATATTCAGGTACACACGGTACAGTGATATGCCCAGCTTGGATAATACCTATCGTCTTCTCGTATCCGAGTAGTGGCTTTGTTTACTACTATACTAACTGAAGCTGAAGCACCGTGATGCTCTACGGAATTCGATTCACACTTTTACTTATAACAATACAATCAACATTTGAGTCGACTCATCATTACCATTACTATATCCAACAAGTGAAGTGATTAGTCACATACACGTGGGCCATTTATTCTTGCCTTACCCGAAGCTTACGTCCGTCCAAATAATGACATGGGAATTTGCAGTAGAAGACATTTTTTACTGACAATATGTACTCTGCAACTTGTAAGTGTAACAAGATATTTTTTACTCTCGATAATATAATAATAATAATAGTTATTATTTTTTATTTTAGACCAAGACAGGTTTTACTCGTATTACCACTATAATTATGATTATTGTTTTTTATTTTATTCATTGAGTCATTTAGTATCAGTGATATCATTTCATGGCCACTATACTTGTAAATTCACGGAATATAGGTGTCGAAAAAAATTGTAATAAGTCATGATAGCTTATCATAAATTGCTAACTATAGTATTAGAGTATGTTAAATATTTAATAAATGTCTTTATTGCTTGCATCCGTTTTATTTTAGCTCGACACTTGACAGATCAAAGATTTTTTAGAGTTTGTTTATTTTTTTAATTTATTTCAGTAAAAATTGATTAATTTATTTATTGTGCAAGAGATAAATTACGTAACGGCTTAATTAGTCTGATCGAATTAATTGTCAAGACGAAATAAATGTCGCCTGTGAGTGGCGTATGAGAAGGGTACAATTGATATAAATTGAGAAAGCTGTAAAATGTATTATTGTTACGGTTATTACTAGAAACATTCTTATTAGTATTAATATTACTATTATTATTTTTATTACTATTACTGTTAGACTAGATAATATAAATTTGAATATATATACATTTATAAATGACTATTATAACTGTGTCAAATTTATATTCTTGTACTCGATTGTATTTATTTATATTTTTACAGCTAACAACGATAGAACGCCAGGTGTTCGACTTTCTGGGGTTTATGTGGGCCCCGATACTCTTCAACTTTTTTAACATTATTTTTGTTATTCTTGGTTTTTTTGGAGCCTTTCAGTACAGGCCTAAATATATAATATCGGTAAGTTTGTTTCTTTTTATACATTTCAATTCAGAGAAAAATACTTAAGGTTTTTATTTAAATACTTTTTGATATGCAAAATATTTCTTTTTTATTGTTGATCATTGTGAATGAAAAATTAATTAATAAAAAAAATTTTTATTTACATGTTTAAATATTTAAATAAAAATTTTTACAGCCAAATAATTTTTATAATAATTTTTTTTAAGTATCTTTAAACATATTTTTATTTATTTATTTTATTTTATTTTAAATAAATAATTTAATAATAAATTTAATAAATGGGTGATTCTCTGTAAGGACATCTTAAATTTGTACAAAATTGTCCGACCAAATTATTTTTGATTTTATTAGAAAAAAAATTAACAAAGGCTACAAAACTATCAGGTTAATCATAATAAATAAACAGCCGATTTAATTTTTGCTTTTTCAATATTTGTGTATCTTTTGCCATATAACATGACAGGGGACTGTTTGCCAGGAGAATGTTTTTTTATCAAATTGAGAAAAATCAAGCAACTATTTCAATGCATTCAACTTTTCAAGTTCTCAATTAATGTTTACATTAATTAGAATAATATTAAGACTTATGGATCCAATTTTATAAATAAAAATAGTTGCCAGGGATTGAGTTTTGAAGTGGCCCAGACACATATTTCCAGCACAAACGGTGCTTTGACACTAAATAAAATGCCGATGAAGCGCTAACAGCCCTATGGTTATTAACTCAAGGCTAGTTAGATCCTTATGAACCTTACAAAAGGTAAAATAACACGCTGGATTTTTTTTTTTTGGCTTTGAACTTCTGGCAGGGAACTGTTCTTAAAATGCCTGGGACAAACTTTAGTTTAATGAATTTAATGAAACAACTTAATTTTCGGTACTTTTTATTGACGAAGATTGTTAGTTAACTAATTAAGTTTATAAACATTATGGACCAAATTATATATTATGGATAAATAACTTAAAATTTAATCTTAAAGTTTCAATTTTGGGAATTGGACAGCCCAGGGGACTGTTATTTCGGTGGTTCACGAATTTATAGCAAAAAAACCAAAATTTATTTTATTTTAATTTTCAATGCTCCAAATAGAAATGTTTTTTTACTTTCATAATAAATTTTTTTTAGTAACAAAATAACAATTTTTCTAATAAAAAAATGCCTGGGACAGCAAAAAACATCCTTACAGAGAATCACCCATATATTTACATGTTAAAATGTTTTCTTTTAAAAATTTATTAGATTTAAGAGAAAAATGTAAAAGAATTTTGTTAACATAAAACTGTACAACTGGTACTAATAAATAATAGAAAATAATATTTAAATAAAAATTATTACAGCCAAATAATTTTTATAATAATTTTTTTTTAAGTATCTTGAAAAATATTTAAATAATTTATTTAAAACAAATAATTTTAAATAAAAACACTAAAATAATAATTAAAAATAATTTCAGTACTGTATATGGGACATACTATGGTTAGGATGGAATATATTTTGCATATGCTTTTACCTAGAAGCCGGATCACTAGATAAGGTAACTATGATTAACAATAATATTTATCATTTATCAGGTAGCATTATCATGACTAATTAAATAAGACAGGTGTCCTAACATATGCGTAGACTAAAAATAACAATTAATTCTAAAAACTGGTTTTTTAAAAACAGCGCGACGACTATTTGAACCTGGGAACGGGGAGTTTCTCCTGGTGGCAGGTCAACGGCCCAGGCTGCAAACCGATCTACGACATCATCGAGCCGGAATTACTTCGACCAGCGCGGCCTAAAAACGTCACCGACTGCCTATTAAAATATGAGACTATCGAAGTCTTGCACGCGTCAACACAGTGTTTGCTGGCCGTAAGTCCCAATCTTCTCGTTAAAATTAATGATCTCATAATATATTAAATTACTTATTATGTATAACACGAGTGTTGTCATCGCTATAATAATAAAACAACAAACATCTATTTTAGTTTATGGCCATCGTCGGTGGAATCTGTCTGAGCCGCGCGTTCCTCGAAGAGGATGACAGTTGTAAGTATTCGAATTCTCTGCCAGAATTATTATCATATCTCTAGTATTGGATCAATGCCACTTAAATAATTCATATATTAGTCCAAATCTTCCCGCTAATTTCATTTTTCATTTAAGGTGATAGTCATTGGGCAGTTATAGCCACAATTATTTATTAATTATTACTTATTAAATTAGTTATGTATTAATACTTTAAATTGGTATCTAATTTCACTGCTTATCACTTTTTTTTTCTCACACGCAAAATTGGTAACTACCATTCCTACATGCCACTATCATGTATCTTAAAATCCTTCAGTCGATTTTATTGGTGGATTTGATCCTCCTTTCTGGTAAGTTTCTACGAATATTTCATTTAAACATCTACTTTAGATGTGGCATGATGGTAATGGCTATTAAATCCTTAACTATTTTATCTTTATATCTCTTATTTATTACACGAAAAAAAATTCTTTTTTTAAAATTACAGAAAATTATTACAAAAATTTAATTACCATTTTTTATAAAATTTTTAATTTTTCTTTAATAAAATTTATAAAATAAAAAAAGTTTGGCAAATCCAAAAGTGCACGACTCATAATACTCATTCGTTCGATAAATAAAAAAAAAATAATATTCTGAAAAAATATATTTTTTTTTATTTAAATATTACTTTTGCAATTTACTATTTTTTATTGGTTTTCTATTTTTTTTTTTTTTTTATTACTTCAAAATACAATTTCTTTTATTTATTTTTTCATTTTAAAATATGCGGTGTTTTAAACTGATCATGCACACTAAGTGTATTTTTTCATTAATAACAATTGAACAACATTAAATAAAATAAATACCAAGTTGATAAAAAACAAACTGATTATTTGTGAATTTTTACGCAAGTTATCGTGTTTCAAACGGAAAATTGTGTTGATAGGAATTTTCTTTTAACAATTTTGATATTTTTTCCTAATTCAATTATCTTAAATTAATTTTTATCGATAACAGAATTAATTTTCATTAAATTATCTATCGAATGATGCGCAAATTAATTAGACTTACTTCACGGAAAAAAGTGAACTGTAATAAATAACAGTCGATTTATAATAAGTAATGATCAACTGCTAAAAATTACCATTTCAAACAGTAAAATCGTGATTTTACTATTCACTTTATAATATTTACCATTTAAAGGTTACAATTTACTCTTTACATGGAAGAAAATACTATTTCAAACAGTAATAGTCGCTATGTAAATGTCTAAAATGTTGAAGTATAATAATTAAGAATTCAGACTTAGGTATTTATCATTTTATACCTAAAAAATGATCTTATGATATGTAAAAAGTATAAAATAAAGTTAGTAAATTTCTAATACAAGCAACGTCAATATTTACAAGGTAAAATGGTAAATTTTAAACGCAACGCTAAAAATCAAACTATAATTTATTGACTTGCTTAGACTGGTAAAATGTATATTTTAAAAGTATAATTTTTACTGTTTCAAATGTTAAATTCTCCCAGAGTAAGAACCCCTTCTCTTTCATCTGAGTTCCCCTTCTCCTCATAATATGGATTATATATTGAACTGGCAATTTTTACTGTTTGAAACTGTAATTTTTTAAGATGAAAAAGTCGTTATTTACTACAGTGACAGCTACTAATCACTTATTTTGGACATTAAATTATAAATTGTGGCTTTTATACTTTCTACATTAGATTAAGTTCTGTAATATTTATATTTTTGCCACCCCGATGTCCGCTTTACTGTTTGAAACTATAAAAATTAACCGGAATCCGAGTGAATATTACAGTTTACTTTTTTCCATATTGGATTACCAATCGTGTAATTAATTAAATAGTTGCGAAATGGAGGAAAAAAAAATTTTTTCCATCGTAAAGCACTCTCTGATGCTTCGGATCATGAGTCGTGCCAAACAAATGACCAATAAAATATTCTGTAATTTAAAAAAAAATATTTCTCGTGTAATTTAAAAATAACAAGTAAATTTGAAAAAAAAAATTGCATTATGCGTAGCATGAAGTAGATTGACAAAAGCCAATACCATAAACAAAAAGAAAAAAAAAAAACATAAGATGAACAAAAAAAAAAGTCGCGTGTAAAAAGTAAAGTGTAAAAAAATCAAAGCAAACTGATATCTAATACCCTGGTACGTTGACTAAAATTTTCAGTTGACTTTGTGGGAGGTGGTGATTTTGGTTTGGCGGGTCATACTCCGTTGCACCCGATGTACGTTAGCTACTCGGCTTTGCCACCAGCAAGCACTACTTACTCTCAGTCAAATCCAAACTACCAAAGCTACCCACGAGGCACAACCGGCTCTAACAATTCATCCTCGGTATACCGTGACACGACGCTTCCCAAGTACGGGGTGGACAAACCACCCAGTCTAGTAAGTCATAATACCGACTATAAGTCATCTCAGCAGCGCGTCGGTGTCGTTAAGCCCTCGATGATGACGATGATGATGATGATGGGCCAGGGAGATACGGCTCGCAGTACCAAGAGCAGCAGTGCCTCCACGCGGATCGCCGACAACCTCGACTGCTACAACGACTACTCAAATCCACTCGACCACTTGCACCGACCTATCTCACCACCCGCCGGCGACTACGACTCTCTCGAAAGCTCGGTTAAACTCAGATTCGAAAAAAACAACCGGCCTTACAAGCCTGCCTACAGCCCCGTCGTTTCCCCTGTTCTCAGGAGGGCTCGCGCTTCTTCACAAGCTCCTCATAATAATAATAATAATCATCATCACAGTAGTAGTCATTTTAATAACAATACAAATAGGAACTCATTTAGGCCCAGAATTTTCACCGACTACGTCCGCGAACAACCCTTAAGATCTTTTTACTCGGATCCGCGCCTCGCAATGGGCCAAAATACTTTGCCATCTGATAATAATTCTAATATTAATAATAATAATGATAATAATAACAGAGCCAGAGACAGCAGACCTTTGTCTTTGTACGCTAGCAAGTTGTGAAAATATTATTTGTAATAATATATACACTTATATTTATATAAATATTTATTTTGTCAAAAAAAAAATTAAATATCATTTTTTTTTTTAATCGCTGAATTAAATGTAACCGATTTATTTATTAGAGTCTTACCTTGCTCATTAGGGTGGCGCAAAAAAAACTGACTATTTTTTTTTTAGTCTCGAGTGAAAAAAAGTCAGTTTTTGATGTTTTAAGAGGTCACTCAAAATTTTTTTAAATTTCAAAATTCGAAATTTTTTTCTTTTTTAATTTTTTTTCTCGTTACGTCATAATTTTATAGACAAAAAAAAAAAGTTCCTGAAAGTTTCAATTCAAAATTTAAATTTTGAAAGGTCGCTCATAAATTTGTTTTAATTTCAGAGTCAAAAAATGCTAATCCAATTAAATAGTCACTAATAAATTTAAAAAAAATTATGAGTGATCTTTTAAAATTCACATTTTGAACTGAAATTTTCAGGAAAACCTTTTTTTTTGGTTTATAAAATTATGACACAACGAGAAAAAAAATTTTTTTCTTAAAAAAAAAAGCTGTTCTTTGGAGAAGGCTCTTAAAACACCAAAAACCAACATTTTTTCACTCGAGACTCAAAAAAAAATAGTCGGTTTTTTTGCGCCACCCCATTGCTCATGTTAGCGGAATTATTTATTTAGTTAGCCAAAGAATTTGGTAGTAGTCACCGCTTCTTTTGTCATTTTATTGTATCAAGTATTATTTATAATTGTTTGTAGTTAGAAATGGTTTATGATTTTATTATTATTAATTAATTATTTCCTAGCGTTGCTTGACAGCAAGTGTGGTTGGTGTTTTTTTTTTTTTTATTTTTCTCTTATGACTAATAGACTTACTGTATGTACTGTGATATGTTAAACTGGATGGTGCTGAATGACTTTTTACTTCATAATACTGACTTGCTAGTTTTTTAAATTGAATTTTTATAAAAACAGGAAAAAATTGCTGAAATTTTTTAAATTGAATTTTTATTTTCAATATTTTATTAATAATTTTTTAAAACAAAAAATTTCTTTTATATTTAAATTAATAAAAGAAATTTCAGACTGATAAAAAGATCAAAAATAATTAAAATTAAATTACAAAAAAAATCATAAAATTTTTCAGCAGTTTTTTTCTTCTTGACATAAGATAAATAAATAAAAAAAGAACAAACTTGTTGCAATAGTATTGTTTGAATTTCTGAATGACATCACAAATCAGAGATATATTTTTTGGAATGTATTTTATAAGATTATTTTCATACTGCATTTACTTAGAGTCTAAATCTTTTATATTTTAATTAATAAATAATATTAATAATAGTAATAAAATAATTATAAGTTAAGATTATAAAAATATATCTTTTATACTAGGAAGAAATTAAAAAAAAATAAACAATCCAATTGCAAACAGTAAATTCGCTTGGCTTTTGTTATTTCTAAACCCTTCTGTATTTTTATCATTATCTTCTAACTGGTTTCCGTGGGCTGACTTGTTAAAGCATTAAGTAGCGTAATCTAAAAAAAAAAAGCAAAACATTAAAAAATAATTTTTTTGTAGCACGAATTAACAAAAGGAAAAAGCAGACTCGCCCGTTGTACAGTATAGAGTACTCACAACCAGAACCACCGCCTCAGGATGAAGTGTCTCCGAAGCCGATGACACCAAGACGAGTCAAGCGACGGTCAGTTATTTCCCGGGACGGAACTCGGAGGTCCAGCAATCGGCGTAGCTCAGTCCGACAGTCGACGACGAGAAGAAAGAACCCGGTGAACCGAATCATGGAGCAGCAGGAGAGTTTGTACGCCAATACGATGCCGAGTCCGCTGACGAACCAGAACGTAAACTCCCTGTCCCAGGGAACGCTCAACTACGACAGGATCGCCACCTCCTGGGACCGCGAACGACAGTGGCAGCCTGAGGCGGTGAACATGGCTGTTTCTTCGCCAACTCTCTGGGCTCCAGATCCCAATTACTCTAACATCACCAACCTGGCTTCGAGTTCCGCGGTCTCTGCCCAGACTTGCTGGGACAGCAATGCCGCGAGCTCCACCAGACAACTCGCAGATTCCTGGCAGCCTGAGCCCAGCTGCAGCAACATGCAGTGGCAAGGTCAAAGCAACCCCACTTTCCAGCAGACTAGTATTCAGAGTCTCAACAATGCTGATGATCATGACGATCTTTACAGTAATAGACCTGCTAGTGCGCGCTCCAGTTACAGCAATTATCATGGGATCAGAGCTACCCCTCAAGTACCAAATAGGACTGATATTGTCAGACAAAGTCAGCGGCAATTTGTCTTAAGTGGACCTCCTGCTTATCAAGATACTGTTATTTGAATTAGATTTTAGTTTTTAGGAATTATATGTGGGTTAGTGATTATTAGGGACTTCATTTTTGCCGTAATTTTAAAATAAATCCTTTAAATTTTTAATATTAAGAAGAAAATATTGATCCTACACTGAGAAAAAAAAAGTACTATTGAGAAAATTTTCTTGTCACAAGAATATATATTCTTGATAATTTAAAAAAATATATTTTCTTGTCTCAAGAATTGATCGAATTATTTTTTGCAAGTGAACTTATTCGTTTGTTAATCTATCAAAATTAATGTCAATATTTTATTATCATGATAAATATTGATATTCTTTTGACAAAAAACCAAAATTTATTTTAAACGATTCTTGAGCCAAGAAATTTTTTTCTGGACAAAAAATTTTTTTTTTCCCAGCGTATTAAAAAATTTATTGAACTTGTTCAAAATTTAATTAAAAAAAAAATGTTTCTTATTATTTTTTATAAAAACAAATATTTTCGCTTTCTCCAAAATTAAGATTCATAATAAAAGGTTCAAATTTTATGATAATTATGAATCTTATTTTTGAAATTATGGTGAAATTATTGATCCTACACGGGAAGAACAAGATGACACTGGATATCATCCCAGATTATACTGAGTGAAAAAAAAATTCTGATAGTAGCTAGTATAATCCAGATTACACTGAGTATAATCCAGATATCACGCAGTATAATCTGGATTACACTGATTATAATTCAGATATCACACAGTATAATCTGAATTTTTCTAACTACTATCTGAAATTCTTTTTCGCCACAGATATCACTGAGTATAATCTGGGATGATATCCAGTGTCATCTTGTTTTTTCGGTGTAAGAAAAGAACATCGATATTTTTTTTATAAATTTAAATTTTGAACTTTTGTTTGAACAAATTTTTTATATGACCAATATTTTTGCCATAATATAAAAAATTTGAATAATTAATTATGAATTATTATTTTGACTTTGCGGCAAAAATCTTGGCGCTAGTGATTATAAAAATAGCAGATTGACAAGTTTTTTAGTATTGATTTTAAGCTATTAAAGATTAGTTATATTTTAATACAGGAGGATTTTTTATATTGATATTATGTGATATAATTATTTGATAAATTTGGTGTAGAAATTTCTAACTTGGTATTTTAGATTTAAAAAAATTTTTTTAATATGCTAAATTAAAAATAAGCATATTTGAAAGAATTAAAAACTTTTTTTTGACAAAATAAAATTTTTGTAATCAACAATCTTGAATTTTATTGTTAAAAAATTAATTCTTTGAATTACAAACTTTTTTAAAATTTTTTATCGCTATAAATCTTTAAATATTAAATAAAAAAAATATGTGATTATTAATTAAAGAACAAACTGTGAGATCTGCTGTTTTCAATATCGCAAACAATTGAAATTATTGATATTAACATTACTCAATTATAAAAACAAAGTAGTTATTAACAACGTAATTAATTTATCGACTGATTTTCTGAGCTTTATTTTAACTAGTTTTATTTAATAGCATAAATCAAAAGCAAAAGTGCATTCGATTAAATGTACATACTTAAAACACTTATATTAATTATTATTATTACACAAAAGACAATTATGATTGCGTTGGTAAATCTAATGATAACCAAAGTATTAATGACACATCGATTATTAGTTTTTTTTTTTTTTATACTTACCTACAATAACTTTTATTTTTAACAGATAATACACTCGCGCGTGTTCGTATCTTTAATATTATTTATAATAAGTATTATTTAATGATGTAAGTAAGACGATACTTAGATTCTAAGAACTCCGAGGTATTTAAAACAATTTCGATAAATTCCGCGTATGTTTTATCACGATCTCGCCTAAAAAATTAAATAATAAATTAACAACTATTTAATATTTTTAAATTAATATAAACAATTTATAATTTTATAAATTTTATACTTACCAGAGACAGAACAAAAAAACACATTTATTTTTAAATAATCTGTAATCGCTAGCAATATTTTCCGACAATAAATAACTTCTAGAAAATAGTAAATAAAATTTCATTAAAGATTATTTTTTATTCATAGTTAATAATGAAAATTAAGTTAGCCGACATCTCAAAAATTTTTATAATTTGTTTTATTGAAAAATTTTTTTAAAACAATTAAAAGAAAAAATTTCATGTACAGAAATTTTGAAAAATTACACGTGCAATTTTTTAAAAATATTATTTTAGTCTTAATTTAATTAATAAAAAAAAAATTAAAAATTGTTGAATGTCGGTTAACTTTAATAATGAAAATGAAGTTAGCCGACATTTCAAAATTTTTATAAATTTTTTATTGAAAAAATTTCAATTAAAAAAAAAATTTCACATGTAAAAAACTTTAAAAGCTATAAGTACAATTTTTTAAAAATATCTTTTTAGTTGTAATTTAATTAATAAAAAAAATCAAAAATTTTTAGGCGTCTGCTAACTTGAGTGTCTGCTAACTTTAATATCATAGTTAATAACTAATTTTTAATTGTTATTATTTTAGGTGATTAATGTGACGAATGTTAATAAGTTTGCGCATGTCCTGAGTTAGCCGCCTTCCCCGACACGTCTCTTGAGAATGCGTAAATGTGCATCGAGTAGTAGTATCTAGATCTAGGGTCTATGAGGGTCTAGCCGTTTTTCGTGTTGTAGACGCCGTGCGTGAGTGATTGAAAACTATAGTTACAATATTTATTAAAAAATATATACATATATATATTATTACTTTTACCTAATTGTTGAATAGTGTGAGAGTTTTATACTCGATAACAAAAGTACTAATTGTAGATAATTTAATTGCTGTGTTGTATTGATATAATACAATATAAATATAGGAAAATGTTTAGGGAAGTTGTTATATACAGTATGAAAATGAGTCACGTTCCTAAAATGGGTGCTAATATTTTCCGTAGATTTCACTCAAGTCATAAGGTGAGTGCGTTAATTTATTATAATTGTTTTTTAAATTATTTTGTCTTTAAAAATAAATCTGTCATAATTAATGTTTTAAATTATTGCGTTAATCATTAAAATTGTTCAAGTAAACCCACGTGGGTTCTGACTTTGACCGAATTTTTTAACACTAAGTATAGTCTAATTAGATAATAGTGATAGATAATCAGATAATTAAAAATAGTACTTAATTTATTTTATATTCTTAATTTTTATTTTTTTTTTTTTTTTAAGGTTTGTATCAAGAATTTTGTTGTACTAAGAACCCCGGAACTTTGGCACTTAGGCGATCAATAACCTGCACCCTAGCTGAGTAGGTTCGAGCGCCCCATTATGAAAGGACGCATTTAAAAGCCGATAGTTTTAGGAAAACGTGATTATCCTTGCACAGGTGTCTAGTTTCACGTCGCTGGTCAATTTATATGCACCGGCGAAAAATTTAAAGGCACTATTGGGGTAGGAAATTATTTACCAGCGGGTTTGATGAAAGAAATCAATAGTATTACATGATATGAATATTAATATGGAGTTTCGTATGGATCAGTGACATTTTTATTGGAGTATATAAAATATACAAAGAGAAATTATAATTATATCAGCAAATATTAAAAAATTTTTTTAATTAATTTATAATAATAAAGTTAGCCGACATTTTTTATTTTTTTATTTTGCTCAATTTATTAAATTATAACTAAAAAATATTTTTAAAAAATTACACGTATAGTTTTTGAAGTTTTTAAAAAATGAAAAAAAATTTTTTTTATTTTTTTGTAATAATTTTTTAATAAAAAAAAATTATAAAAGTTTTTAGATGTCGGCTAACTATATAATCATAATTAATTTAATTAAAACTGAAAAAATATTTTTAAAAAATTACACTTTTAGTTCTTGAAAATTTTTTACATCTAAAATTTTTATTTTAATTTTTTAAATTAAAAAAAATTGTCAGATATTTGCTAAATTTTTTTTTTAATAATTCTTTTAAATTCCTATGTCGAATTTTTTTTTTTTAATAATTTTTTTAAATTTCTGTCGAATTTTTTTTTTTAATAATTTTTTTTAATTTTTACGTTGAATTTTTTTCATAATAATTTTTATACAAAGTAAAAGACCCAGTTATTGATACTGGCCTAGTTGTTGGACACTTTAAATTTTATTCTAATTAAAAAAATAAACTTTTCTCAAAAAACCAAAAATTTATAACTCAAAAATTATATTTATTTATGTTGATTTTTTTTTTTTTTTTTTTTTTTTTAATTAAATTACAATTGCAAGTATCAATAACTAGTACTTTTACCTTAAATCTAAAAAATTGTGTCTATTGATTTTAGTATCCAAGAAATTAAAAATATATTGATCAAATTTCATGTGCAGGTTATCAGCGTTAGAAGTTTTTTGTTTTATCAATTTATAATTGATAATCAAAAGACATTTGATGATAATTTATTTATGAATCAACGGCTATTAATGAGAAATACTACGTATGCGGAAGTTTATTTTAGATAGTAAAGTATAAGATGGATTCACAGAATGATACTAAAAAAATAACCGGTGATAATTGGTTATATTTTTTTTGTAAATTCCGGTTTGCTCGAAAAAAATGCAAATTAGATGACAATCACATGTTAATGAATGAAACTATTTTAAAATAGACGATTTTTTTTATCCTTCTTCGCTTATTAAAATAACTAAAATATTTATTGTAAAACATGTTAGAGATAGCGACAGAGAGGTTTTTTTAAATGAATTTTTTATATTGTCACCAATATTAGACATTTAACCTCTGAGACCGGCAGAATTATTTACAATTGTTCGATAAATATAAATAACTTATAAAAGTATTTTTAACGTTTATTACTTGGCATAAATTTGTAAGAGCTAATTGTTACTGGCAGGTAATTAGGGCACGCCAACCTTAGTTATTGATTTATTAGAAGTTGTAAATTCACGAGAATCTAGATAAATATTGAACTAGTGTTTTAATTTTAGCTTATCAATATTTACAATTATATTTAGAATAATTATTAATTATAATTATTTAAGTGGGATAATTACTAATTACAAGTTAACTGATAGAATAGTAAAATATCTAAGCACTTGTATTGTATCTGTAATTATTCTTTGAGATACAGCGAGCGATAATTTATCATTGACGTCTATTCCAACTTTGATTTATTTTCTGATAGATGTCAATTGATCGCAATCAATAGCAAAATTTAAATATCGTTTTGTGGATAGCTTGGAAATAAATGTTATGATTAAATTAATCTGTTATTGAAGCATTACGAAGATGATGATGATAAAATAATGTACATTGTATTTATTATATCAGTTTACTTATTTCCAAAATTAATACAGCCTTGTTATCAATTATAATTTTTATCGATCGAATTAAATTCAAATTATAATTGGGATAAAAATAATTATATTAAATAAATTTTGTAAATCAATTTAAATTTAAGGTATCAGAGAAGAATATTGAAGAATATATGTATAAAAAAGTTACAAAAAAAGCAACTTTCAAATTCTGTTTTTTTCATACAGCATACTGTAATTTTTTGTCTATTGATTAATTAGGATAAAATGTACATGTATACATAAAATGTGTAGGTATAAACCTATAGATATATGTGCAAAAGCCGGGTTACAAGGGTGATTCATTTCCGACGAGGTTTTTTAAGCAAAATATCAATCTACAAGTAGAAAAAAATTCCCAAAAATAAATTCTAAATTTTATTAAGAGCTATAAATAATTTATACAATTTAAATACTAAATAAAATTATAAATACTCAGCACTTAATATTAAAATTAAGAGCCCATTTTTGGTAATAATTTTTTTTCTATAAATTTTTGTATAAAACTTTTTAATGATTTTCTAAGTAATTAGAGTGAATTATTTTTTTAGAAAAATATTAATGTAAAATAATTTATTTCAGAAACGAGCTATTGTGCCACGGTCAAATAAACTTGGTTCAGCGAGACACCTAGATGCGCCTTTAGCAGTTCTATCAGATCTCGAGCATCAACAGACCCGGTAAATTAATTATTTAACATAGTAGCAACTGATAAATAATAAATCTTTAATATATTTATAATATGAACAGGCAAAATAACAGTTATCGTGTAAATCTTTAGTGTAATTTTTTTTATTTATTGGGAATCTTTCCAAATGTGTCACGAAAACAAATTCTCTAAATTGTAATTGGCATAGTTCCATTAAATTAAAAACGCTAAATAAGAACATATTTATTCTAAATTAATATTTATAAAAACAAAATGATTTTTATGTTTTCTAATAGTCAAAATTTATTTTTGGTTTTCCAGCAATTACAGTTTCATCCATGACAGCCACTATATGTAGTGAGTACCATGCACAGTAATCGCATGGAATTCAAGTAGATATGCATTTTTTTTCACTTCATAAAAAAAATGAATATCATGAATTAGTAAATAAATGTAGAGTTTATTTATTTTTGAAGCGCTGGCTCTCCGGGCTGTAGTAACTATTTTTATTAATATTATTATTATTATTCATTATATAATAAAATAGAAACTTTTGGAAGGTGAGATGTATGATGAATTTCTGTCAGTGTCGGTAATTTATAATTATTTATTATTATTTGCGCCTCTCTCATAATATCTGGATATTTAAATTTGCACGATTTCATGGTCATGGTCGGGGTATCTGTTAGACACACTCATTAATTTCATGTCGTCGCTTTTATAGATTATTTATATACATATAATCGCCGTTGTTCTATCATGCATGACTCAATACTGTTAAAGTTTCTAAATGGTTTATTTTCAGCACTAAGAATCAAGATCATGGCGCCAATGCTGAGGATGTGCTTTTTGATATGTTCAAAAATGAAGAGACCGATTTGTTGTCTGTGGGAAAATTTTTGGCTGTAAGTTTTTAACTTTTTATTTTATCAATGATCAATAACCAAAGTGATAACTTAATGATTAACTATTTTTTTTTGTAATTTCAGGCCTTACGAACAACCGGGTTAAGAAAAAATGACCCACGACTTCAAGAACTTACAGATTATTTGAAAGCTGAGCATTTAAAAACTGGTGGTACTGAAGGTGTTTCTCATGAAACACAAAAACTTAATCGTGAGCAATTTAGAAGGTAAATTTATTATTTTTTTATCTATTAAAATTTCATTAATAATCTATATTATTAAAAGAATAAGAAAAATTTTGTGTCCAAAATAGTCATATGATGAAATTGGTTTAATGTCATTGCAAAGGTCTTGATTTTAATTTGTGCCTTTTAAAGATTTAATATCATTCTCACCGATAGTCAATTTATGGTGACTAGTATTTAGGCTGCATTTAAAAATGTTCTATCTCTAGATACATAATTAAGAAATGACCTTGTATCTTGTGAACTCTTGACACTTTTAAAGATATAAGCTCATCCTGATGTTACACTCATCGAGACTTTTCATTTGAGTGCCCACATCAATTTTTCATATATTTTATATATTTATATACATTTCACAAATACCATATATATAAAATATATGAAAAATGCCATGTGGGTACTCAAATGAAAGGTCTCGATAAGTGTAACATCGAAATGAGTTTATATCTTAAAAAATGTCAATAATTAATAAATGACATTGTATCTTGTCAACTAAATGATATTTTTAAAGATATAAGCTCATCCCGACATTACACTCATTAAGACCTTTCATTTGAGTACCCACATCAATTTTTCATATATTTATATATATTATATATATGTATATATGAAAAATATATCAAAAATGCATGTGGGTACTCAAATGAAAGCTCTTGATGAGTGTAACATCGGGATGAGCTTATATCTTTAAAAACGTCAATAGCTAAGAAAGTACAGTGAAATTTAACAAAAGTCATTATTTAATAAAGCAAAATTTTATTTATATATAGTTTACAAGTCACGGCAGTCACATAGCGACTGCAAAGTTGTTAGTAATAATAATAATTATTATTTTAACTTATAATTGGCAAGTCCGTCCAATTTTCTAAATAAACAAAGTAATTCTAGAGGCCCCAAGGTGTAATCAGCATATTTTTTCAAGATAATCTTTGCTCTTAATAAGTAAATACTGCTGTGATTAATTTTCTTTTATAAATTCTCTTTAGGAAGTGGGATATAATAATAATTATTTAATTTATTTTTAAAAGTTGGCTGGATTGCCAATTAGTAGTTAAAATAAAAATTCTTAGTCAGTTAAAGAGTATGTGAATCATTATATAGCAAATCCTTATATTAATTTAAAATTATTATTCAACAATGAATAAAAATGTTATAGGATTGTAACACCAAATATTGCATTAATATCACGAGCATTCCGACACCAGTTTGTAATCCCCGACTGGGCTGGTTTAACAAAGCACATAGAAGACTTTTATTGGAAGTGTAAGACCAACACCGAGGGGAAAGTGGCCTCGTACATACCTCAACTAGCCAGGATGAACCCAGAATATTGGGGGGTCTCGGTGTGCACCATTGACGGGCAGCGGTTCAGCATCGGTGACACCACCGTTCCTTTCACTCTACAAAGTTGTAGTAAACCCCTGACCTATGCCATTGCACTGGAAAGTTTGGGTCCTCAAGTCGTCCATCAGTACGTTGGTCAAGAGCCCTCGGGTCGGAATTTCAACGAACTCGTTCTGGATCACAATAGTAAGTCATCTCGCTTTTTAAATCTTATCAGATCTTTTATTTCTTCTTTACATTTAACTCATACATTACTTTATTTTTCAACTACCCTGTACTTTCATACCCATATCTTTTGTTACTTATCGATTATTCTTTCACCCCAGAGAAGCCTCACAACCCGATGATAAATGCCGGCGCTATTCTCATCTGCTCCCTATTGAAAAGTCTCATAAAGCCCGAGATGACTTTGGCCGAGAAGTTTGACTTTACGATGAATTGCTTCAAGAAGCTGGCAGGCGGAGAGAATCTCGGCTTTAACAACGCTGTTTTTCTGTCAGAGCGTGAAGCCGCTGACAGAAACTATGCCTTAGGTTTCTACATGCGGGAACATGGTTGTTATCCAGACAAAAGTAATCTCAGAGACATAATGGACTTTTATTTCCAATGCTGTGCTATGGAGTCCAATTGCGACGCTATGTCCGTGATGGCTGCTACCCTCGCCAACGGAGGCATCTGTCCGATTACTGAGGAGAAAGTTCTAAAGCCCGAGAGTGTTAGAGATGTACTTAGTCTCATGCATAGTTGCGGGATGTATGATTACAGTGGCCAGTTTGCTTTCAGAGTAAGTTTTTTCACCAATTATCATCATTGCTTAAACCGTACACTGAGAAAAAAAAAAAGTGTGTGTATACTTATGTACGCACGTTAGAAGTTATACTTCTTTGATGTAACAAGATAAAAATCTTTCTAAATATTTTATCTATCGCGTTATCTTACGTTTGTAGAAAAAACGACACTAATAATAGAAAAAAAGGTATTTAATACATTGAAAGTTTTATTATAACGCATTGTCTAGTTAAATAAAGTTTATTTAAATATCATAAAAAAATTATTTCTACATAATTAAAAAAATCTGGAAATTGGTTGACCGTACAGGTCAACCCTAGAACTTCCTGCTAAGTTTGCATTTCAAGCACCGTAAATGTGTTTTTTGATTAATATTTGAGCTTTTCAAGCTCAAAACGCAGTTTTTCACATTTTGAGCTCCTCTAGCTCCAAATGTATTTATTAAACAACTGTTACTTTTGAATGCGTCGTTCGATTTTGTTTTTTGAAAAAGCATTCGGTGCAGTTTTTAAAGCACAAAAAGAAAATGTACAAGTTTTTATTGATCGGTTGAAGAAACTGGAAAATATTGAAAAAAAAAAATTTCGTGAATTTCTAAACAACTATGACTTTTAATTGCGTCGTTCGATTTTCATTTTAAAAAAAACTTTCGACGCAGTTTTTAACCCTTCGTTGGTCGCGTCTTTTTTAGTTTCTCGCTCGCACTATAGCGAGTCTCTATAGGTTGAGTAGTTGTTAGGCGGCGATTCGCTCATAGCGTGACCAACGAAGGGTTAAGCAAAAAAATGTATACATGGTTTCATTATGATTTTCTCGTACGCTTTAGAGTTATTTTTAAAAAATATAAAAATTCAAATTTTTTTTTTAATTTTTTCGGAATGGCTTGATGAATTAACTCTTAAATCTAATCAGATCTACGTTTTGATAGACCCTTTCGAATGATGTGTCGTAGAACTCAATCGGTTGATTCGTTTTTGAGAAACCGTACGACAAAAATTTATTGACACACACACGGCCGGACACCTCGGCGGGAATAATCAGAATGGCTTCCTGGGACCTTAAAACGTGGACATCCGATGAAAACTCGACTTTTAAAAATCGGACCGAAATCAATAACTTCCCATTATTAAAAATTTTTAATTTTCTTAGCGAGAAATTAAAAATATATATTTATATGAAATATCGTGAATACAGTTGCCAGTTCTCACGCAAACATACGTAGATGTACTTATTTTTATTTTTTTGGTAACTTTTTTTTAAAAAACTAAAATGTTGAGTAGCTAAATTCAGGGTGTCGGTTTTTCGTGACGGTGTGTGCGCGCATCGTAAAAATTTACCCTTATCATTTTTGCCTAACGCGCCAAAAGAAGTATAACTTGAAAAAATATTTTTATTAAGAAAATTTTCTTGATACAAGAATTTATGTTCTTGAAAATTTTCAAGATAGGGTTTTATGCCAAAAGGGCGTATAAAAAATTTTTTTTTCGCCATTCAACTTAGAACTGCTCAAAACGTAAAGATTTATCAAAAAAAATTTTTCAATGTACTAATGCCAAAAGGGCATATCTCAAAACATACGCCCTTTTAGCTTTAGAAAATTTTAACCTAAAGCCAAAAGGGCGTATAAAAAAACTTTCAATTTTGCTCTGAAATATAAAATTTAACTCTAAAATAAAATTTAACTCTAAAATAAAATTTAACTCTAAAATAAAATTTAACACCCTTTTGGCTTTGGATATTTATTATTTTTAATTTTAGGCTTAAAAATTGTTAATAAAGCGATTAGTAAAAAAAAAAAAAATTGTACGCCCTTTTGGCACTGCAAAGCCAAAAGGGCGTATAAATTAATATGCGCCTTTTTGGCATTTAGGTCGCGATATATTCTTTGCTTAAGAAATTGTTAAATTGATTGAAATAATTTTTACTTAATTTAAATAAAGCTATTCTTTTGTTTATCTATTATCCAAAGATAAATATTGATGTTCTTCTCTTCAGAAATTAATAATTAATAATAGAATATTTGATCGTCAGCGAGTTTGTTGAACCAAGAAATTGTTAATTGAGTAAAAGTATTTTTTTTTCAGTGTAGTGGTCATTAGGGGTCTAGATGACCCCAGGCAATTTTTCAGTTGCTCTTGCTTTCAAGATATTATTTAAAATGGTATCTGTGGTACCATCTATTATTGTTTGAAGATTTTTTGAGATTCATGGAAATTTACGATTTTAATTGCACAAATCAATATACTTTTTGAAAAGCTCGACATGACACCATTTTTTTTCAAAGTGTGCGATATCGGGAGTAAAACCCCGGAGGTCATTATCATTTATCTTAAAAAATGAATTTTTTAGTAAAAAAAAGTTAAATTTTTCGAAATTTGACTTTCTCGCATTTTTTTTTTTTATAATTAAACAATTAAAAAAAAAATTAAAAAACGATTGAGTTATTCAACGGAAGTGTTAAGAATTACTTTCATGTACGGCTCGAGTGAAAATATTGAAAAGAACGCAAGTAGCAACAATTTTTTCCGTGCATGGGGTCAACTAGACCCAGTATGACCACTACGTTATTTTTAAGAAGTATTACCACTACGGTTTAAATGTTTTTTCAATCTAACTATTTGTACACTGATAGAAAAAATTTATTTTTAAAACAATTTACAAGAAATTAATTTGTTGAAAATATTTTTAAATTTTATTTCTTAGCTGCAAAAATAAAAATTTTTCTCACAGTAACTTTCTTGTTGAAAATTTTTTTTTTTGGAAAAAATTTAGAACAAGAAAGTTACTGTAAAAAAAATGTTTATTTCTTCAACTAAGAAATAAAATTGTACAAAATTTACAACCAATTAATTGTTTGTTACAACATTGCTCATTTTTTTCAAAATTTATTTTTTCTCTGTGTAATTAAAAAAAAACTTGAGATGAAAAATTAATACCGATTTTTCATCATAAAAAGGTAGAATTTAACATTTAAACAATCACCGACTCCAAGAAGTATCTTGAAGCTTATACTCACAACCATAACTAATTAATTATTCAAATCACCGGCCCCAAGAAGTATCTTGAAGCTTATACTCACAACCATAACTAATTAATTAATTAATTATTCAAATAACCAGGTAGGAATACCAGCAAAATCAGGAGTATCCGGCAGCTTGCTAGTAGTGATCCCCAACGTAATGGGCATTTGTACCTGGTCTCCACCCCTGGACTCTCTTGGAAACTCTTGTCGAGGGGTTCAATTTTGCGAGGAGCTCGTCAACGAGTTTAATTTCCACAGATACGACAATTTGAAGCACGCTACCAACAAAAAAGACCCTCGTAGACACAAGTACGAGACCAAGGGACTGTCAATTGTAAACTTACTCTTCAGTGCAGCCAATGGCGACGTTACTGCTATGCGAAGGTACACTAATATTTGACAATTATAACTCAGTCATTTACGTTTTCATTAGTCATATTCATCGATTAAAATTTAAATCACTGGCCAATACAACACATGTCATACAACACCTAGTAACAATATAATAAACAAATATTATTAATTAATAAACACAGTACTCAATGCATGCTAACAGACACGATATCGACTTACAAGAATGCCTGAAGCGGTAAGTTACGCGTTACGCGGAACACAAACATTCAAGACTAATTTTTTAAATTTTTATTTATTGAATTAATTTATTGGTTATTTTTAACACCTACTAATCGTTTCATTTTTGTAAATAAATGAATACATAAAAGGTATTTTTACTGTTATTTGTTACTGTCTATAATTTAAAAAAAAATAAATATTTATGAGCTAACTATTGTAAATGAGGCTATTAATTTTTTTCTGGTCTCGAATGAACGAAAATAAAAATAATAATTTCAATTAATAATTCCTAGGCACCGTCTCAGCGGAATGGATATGACACTATCAGATTATGACGGTAGAACAGCTTTACATTTAGCGGCGAGCGAAGGCCATCTCGACTGCGTTGAATTTTTGATCGAACAGTGCGGAGTTCCTCATGATCCCAAGGACAGGTACTATAAATCATCCAACTCATTGTTTATTACTATTATTAGTAGATTTCATAAAAATCTAACTATTGCAGCCGTCTTCATGGCGCAACTTTTAAAAAATTTAATCATTTTCTGACTCAGTTTGTCGAGCTGAGTCAGAAAATGTAGTTCGTTCAAAAGTTTATATATATATATATATATATATATATATATATATATATATTAGGGTGGCGCAAAAAAACCGACTATTTTTTTTTTTTTGAGTCGAGTAAAAAAATGTTAGTTTTTTATGTTTTAAGAGCTCTCTCCAAAGGACAGCTTGAAAAAAAATTTTTAAGATGTCGCTCCAAATTTTTTTTCAATTTCAAAAATCGTCAAAAATCGAATTTTTTTTTTTTTTATTTTTTTTCCCGTTA
The DNA here is from genome assembly GCF_020080835.1 of Cotesia glomerata. Taxonomy (NCBI): domain Eukaryota; kingdom Metazoa; phylum Arthropoda; class Insecta; order Hymenoptera; family Braconidae; genus Cotesia; species Cotesia glomerata. The sequence goes on along the minus strand of NC_058160.1, from coordinate 4,097,439 downwards.
CGGTATAATTTTATAGACTAAAAAAAAAATAAGTTTCTGAAAATTTCAGTTCAGTTGAGCTGTCTTTTGGTGAGGGCTCTTAAAACATCAAAAACTAACATTTTTTCACTCGAGGCTCAAAAAATAAAAATATTCGGTTTTTTTTGCGCCATCCTAAAATATATATATATACATTTATACTAATAAATGGGAAGTCGGTTTTTTTGTCCGGTTATACTGCGAAAACTACTGAACCGATCGGAATAATACTTATACCATAATATGCAGCGTGTTTCGGAAAAGGTTTTAGTATATGATATGTTGGTGATTACTTATCCGGAACCTATATTTTTTTGACTTATAAATAATGGATTTTCATTGCAACTAAATTTATGCTATTCGATTGTTATTTGTTTAAAATAAATTTTTTAATTCTGATGGTTATGTTTATACTAGGCAGATTTCTTCACTTATGAGACCTGCAATTTCTTTAACTGAAACTTTCAACGCTCATTACAAATTTTTTTTTACATATCAATTATTATTAATTTTTGTAAGAAAGACACGGGAATGTTATAATAATTGCACATTGAAAGTTACAATGAATATTAGCTAGAATAATTACATGGATAAAAGGTGCATGTCAATTCGATAGAATTGGGAATCGATGCAAGTCAAAACAATATTCTAATTAAATTTCAAGTCTAGATCTAAAAATGCAATTCTATAAAGCGCCCAGTGGAGCGGGCGAGTAATAGCTAGTATATATATATTTATACGATATAATGCGGCTTGTCAGCACAATAGCGTTCTTAATTTATATAATTTGAAAATTACAGGATTTTGAAATTTTAAAAATCGTAAAAATTGCTGTTTTTACTACTTCAACTTGGTATAATTACTGAACTAGACAAGATATTAAAATTCGGTAAAATGACTCGTAAAGCTCTTTTAATAAGCTTTAATTTTCACTACTCAGAAGTGGTAATAGTCTCAATATTACTACTTTTAGAGTTCGTTTAATGAAACAGTTTTACTGTTGTAGCCGTTTTAGAATTATTGTCTGCATCATAGCTTAATCATGATGTAAATTCAATAATTACGATATTGATCAGTCTTTCGTGTAATGTTTTCGGGTAGGTCGTCAGTAAATATGTCACAAATTAGTTTTAAATATTGTTTTCTTCAATTAAAATTTTATCCGGTTTCAAAATTCTGATTAACTTGGAAACTGTTGTTCCTAAGCAGTTACTTAAAATTTGGACATTTATGATTAAAATCTTCTAATCTTTGCAATTTTTTGATAAATATTTGAGAAACTTTTTCATCACAAGATAATTTTTTTTCCAAAATTTGTTCTAAACAGTTTTAAATTTATTATTGAATTTTGTTTTTAATTCATAAATTAAGTTATACATTATCAGTATTTATATTATTTTATTAAAAATCAATTTTCTTTATTTGAAAAAGATAATTAATGAATAACGAGGTAAAAAATTATTTCAGGTGGGGCAATCGGCCTATCGACGAAGCTGAGACCTTCGGTCATACCCAGGTCGTCGAGTACCTCAGAAACTACGCCTTGACATCCAAAACCGAGCAGTCTGAAGATCCTGAAAAAACAAATAACAACAATAATCAGAATAACAACAACAATGATAATAGTAATCATAATTCAAACAATTCTAACTCAAATCCGATTGAGACTGATAATGCCAATGGAAAATCCCCGCTTCCTTAATTTATTTGTTGTATTAAGATTAAAAAAAAAATTTATTGAAAATAAGAAAGACTGTTTGTTAAAAAAGCCTTAGACTTAGTCAATGGAACATGTCAATACGCTATCAAGATAGATTCTTACAGCATCTGTGATTTATTTAAGCTTCCTTTTATTTTACTTTTTATTTCTTTCTTCTTTGACTTTGATTTTATTATTTATTATTATTTAAAAAAAAAAGGTAAAATTTCATTTGAAAACCGACATATCTTTTTAAGTATTAATGATAAATTATAAATATTAAAGTTACGATGCAATTAAATGTTAAATTTGTCGTTGATTAAAAGTAGAAAAAAAAAATAAGAAGAAATATATTAAGAATGCTATTGCATTATCAGTTTAAGAATGTACAAATTCAACTGAAGATATGCTGTCTATGATTCACTTAAAAAAGACAATAATTATTAGATTATTACTATTATAAAAATAAGAAAAAATTAATTAAAAAAGACAGGTGTTACCTGGGATTCCATCCTATCGACGATATATAAATATATACACTGTTGCCAATAGCATTAATTAATAGCTTGTTGATTTCCTTATCAATCCTTCACTCAAGCTCTGCGTATTATCTATTATCGCTCACGGAATATCCATTGGATTTCATATAATCGGAGTCATCGGCTAATAAATGACCCGCTTAATTTTTATCGCGTTATGTCAAGTCCATTTGTGTGTTATTGCAGTGTTTATTTATCTTTTTTTTATCTATTACTGCCGAGGAAATTTAATTTGTCTAGATATTAGTTTGTAATGATAAATTATTTATAATTTGTTTTTACGCTTGATTTTTTTTTTTTTAGATAGATAAATAATGATATAAAGTGAAGTTAGTTAGGAATTTTATTAAATATTAAGTTACTGTACTTATTTAATGCACGTTACTTAAGTATTTTTGAAGAAATCTGATCAAAATATAAGACAATAAAGTTTAATGAAAAATTTGTTTTAAAATATTTTTTTTTATTTATTTAAATGTTGTTTATTTATTTTAAGCTTTAATCTAAAATTAGATGTGTTTAATATAATTATTTAAAGTTTAATCTATTAAAAAAAAATGATAAATTATACAAGATTTAAGTTAGAAAAAACATCAAGTATTATATGTCGTAAAACTTGATTTAATGCGTAATATAATGAAACCCCAAATAAAAAAAAGGCCATTCGGCAGCCGAAATGGAAGTAGATTTCATGATCAAAATAATAAAAAACTACTAGGATTAAATACAAAAAAAAAATTAGAAAAACGGTAGACCCTGAAGGCCATCCGTGCAACTTCTCGCTAATTCCATACCTTGGTGCATAAAACTGCACTAATGACGTTTTTGAGCTCAAAAATACAATTTATGTGTTATTTTGAGTTCTTCGAGCTCAAAAGTCTGATAGAAGTATCATAGAACAATATTTTTTAAATTTTCAAACCGCACTAACTTTTAAATGAATCAACCGATTTTCACGTGGTTGGCAGTATTTGACGCAATTTTTTTAGTTTCATGAAGAATCTTCAAGTTTGAATTGATAAAACTAGGAAATTTGGAGTAATTCCAAAAAAACACTTTTTTGGTTTTCTTTCGTTCATGATATTTCTTGAACGAATTGACCAATTTTGACCAACTTGACGGTGATCGACGTAATTTTTTCATGCTAATAGTTAATTAGTTTTTGAAATCGATCAGTGCAGCCGTTTAAAAGTTATTCCAAAAAATGTCGGAGTTAATTTAAAAAAACACTTGTTTCCAAATATTTTATCGAGGATATCTCTCGAACCAATCAACCGATTTCCACGTTTTTGGCGGCGATCGACGCGGTTTTTTAAACTCTAAAATTATTCTATATCATCAAAAACGATCCGAGAAGAAATGACGAAGTTATGTCAAAAAAACACTTTTTTCGGTTTTCTTTCGTTCACGATACCTCTCGAACGAATCAACCGATTTTGACCGGATTAGCGACGATCGGCGTGGTTTTTCAAGTTTAAGGGTGGATTAGTTTTTGAAGTTGATCGATAGAGCCGTTTAAAAGATATTCCAAAAAAACCACTTTCAAAAATGATTTTTTCTCATTTTTTTTGAGATTTTTCAAAATTTCTCAAAATCTATTGGTCCGAATCGGTTCAAATTCACAGGGAATCTAAGTTTGAGGGAACTCTCTAGAACGCCGTTTGGTACGTTCCGATCGGTTCAGTCATTCAAAAGTTATAAGCGAGTCACATAGTCACACACACACACACACACACATACAGATATAGTGACAACCTCGCGGGGATAGTCAGGGAAGCTTCCTGTGACCTTCAAACGTCGAGATCTGATGAAAACTCGATTTTTGCAAAACGAGGTAAAAACAATAACTTCCCGATTTTTGAAAATCTTCGATTTTCTTAGCGTGAATTTAAAATAAATAACGTTCAATAAAGAAAAAAAGAATTATTGTACTTCAGTACTTTTCAGTCAGTTTTTATAGACAAAACGACTGCAAGAGTAAAATTTCTTAAAAATGATCCTAAGATGGATATTTTTTGCTTTAGAAAAAAATGTGAGCATATAAATTGAAGCTTAATTTTTCAGCTTTCAGATGCATTTTACAAGAATCAAATAACACGACGCGTTCAAAAGTTATTTGAAGGAGAAGTAGTGAAAGTATGAAATTTTTAAAATTTTAAAAATGCTGTAATATCTAAACTAATTAAACGATTAAGCTCAAATTTGAACTTGACCTTCCTTATAGTTGATAGAATAAATATGTTGAGTTTCATTAAGATCTCTTAAGAATTATTGACGCTATCGTCGTGACAAGCCGCGTTATATCGTATGTATTTATATTAGGGTGTGCCAAAATGTAACTCCCGTGGAGAACCTTTTAAAATTGGAATTTTTAGTTCTGCTTTTAACAGCAGCTGTGTTTGGGCATTTCCTGAGATATTTCGGGTTGAGAGAATTCATTTGATTATTTATAGGATTTTTAGCAGGAGATTTAATTGGGCACTTCCGGCCAAATTTCGAATTTTCACCGGAAATACCCAAACTAAGATTCTGTTAATAAATTCTATAAAAATCAAATACATTGTCTCACACCAAAATATATCAGGAAATGCCCAAAAGCAGCCCCTGTTAAAAGCAGAACTAAAAATTCCAATTTTAAAAGGTTCTCCACGGGAGTTACATTTTGGCACACCCTAATATATATATATATATATATTTAAACTTTTGAACCATATGTATTTTCTGACTCAGTTCGTCGAGTTAGGTCGAAATATAGCAAAATTTATGAAAATTTACGTCATGAGGACAAATACTATAGTTAAATTTTTATGAAATCTACTAAAAAGGGTTCTAACTTCAAGAGGAAATATTTTATTTATGAGAAGAAATGTTTTTATATCTCTACTGGTCCTTTATTGTTATTATTAGTTGATGACGTAATTAGATTGGTAGTTTTTTGCAAAATAATCGGACATGGTATTGCAAATATAATGTCCGGAATCTCCAGATTAAATTTCCCAGCGTCACATACCCACGTGATTCGCAAGAATTCTGTTTCAAAGATGACACGTAACACGTACAGATTTTATCAACATACAAGACATTACTTAATAATGCATACGTATGTATTTACTCACCGATTTATAAACATATTATTGTGTTACTTGAATAAATTCTGGAATGATCTGAATTTTTGTAAATTTTTATAATCATTTAAAAAATACTTTTTACATTAATAATTAAATGGTTACCTTCAGGAATTTCTCAAGTACAGTGTACACGAAGGGATTCGGGTTTTCCCCTCAATCTCCAGCGGCGTACCGAAGGATCGTATTCAAGGTAATGTTAAATTTCTCCTGCGAAGGTTCTTCAATTCTCTGTTTTTATTTTTTCTAGATTTTTTTATTTCTTCTCTATAAAAATTTCTAAGATTTTCTGAAAGCTAAACAGCAATTTGATGAGTACTCAAGTAATTAAGGATCGTTAAGCAAAAAGTTTTATTAAGTAATAAATACAAAATTTATTACCATTTTTTTTTAGATAAGACTAATTAATTTTTTCTGAGAAAATAATCCATGAAAAATATTTAATGCTAATTTATTCGGCAGGTAAACAGAATTCAATACTATCTGGGATCTATGGTTTAGTCCAATGATTTTATCAATTAAATTTATTTTTAAATTATTTATTGTTTCTACACATTCTGCAGTTCCGTTATTGTTTTTTTCTTCATAAATTTCCTGAAAAAACAAATTTGTTATGACCAAAAAGTGGGTGGTGAAATTAATCTAAAAAATGGATAATTTAGCCGGCGTTTTTAATTTTTTGATTTTTTTTTTTAATAATTAAATTAAAACAAAAAAATATTTTTAAAATATTGCACTTATAGTTTGTAAAGTTTTTTACAAATGAAATTTTTTTGTAATTTTTTTGTAATCGTTTTTTTAATGAAAAAAAATCTTAAAAATTTTTAAATGTCAGCTAACTTAATTTTCATAAAAAATGGTATAAAAAAAAGTATATCAAATGTCAAAATGTCAAATGTATAGAATGTGCTTTAGTTTTAATAAAACTAATAAAACTATAAGCATAAAAATATTTGACACAATAGAATGTCAAAAAGTTATTATACTGAAGTTATATAGCTGATATCTGTCAATTTTTTATGAAAATAAATTTAGCAGATATTAAATAATTTTTAGAATCTTTTTTAACAAATAAATTATGTCAAAAAAAAAAAATAAGAAAAAAAATTGGCATGTAGAAATTTGAAAAAATAAAAAATGCAATTTTTTTAAAATTATTTTTTGAAACAAATTTGTTTGTTAAAAAAAATTAAAAAATTCTCTAATGACTGCTAACTTTACTGTCATCAATTTTTTTTAATTTTTATAACAAATCAATTACAATAAAAAATGTTTTAAAAAATTTTTACTAATCATTTTTTTTTAATTTTCACATGTGGAGTTTTTTTATTAAATTTTTTTCATAATAATTTCAATACTATAAAATTCTATAAAAATTTCTAATGTCTGTCCGCTTCAGTGTAATCAAAAAGCGATAAAGTACTCAAAATATCCCAATTTATATGGCTTGGTACAAAATTTATTCATGAATATTAAAGTAGCAGATATTTAATGATTTTAAAAATTTTTTTAAATATAAATAGGTAGTGCAAAAAATTAGAAAAAAAATTTGACATGTAGAAATTTTTTAAAATTAAAAATGCAATTTTTTTAGAATAAACTTCTTTATTAAATAAAATTAAAAAATTGTAAAATAACAATTGAATTTAATGTTATTATTTGTTCTCTTTATCAAAAATCGCGACTTTAAATAAATAATAAAAAAGAAGACATGTCAATAATTACTGAAAATTTTTTGGCTTAAGGTAAAAATTTAAAAATTTTCTTTCTTACAAAATAAAAGTTAAATAATTTTTACTATTTTTAACCCAAAAACGGTCTTTATTCTTAAATCAGCAGACATCTTACAGTTTTTGAAATTTTTATTAAATCAAAAATAAAAAAAAACTTTCTTACAATTCGCACTTATATTTTTTAAAAATTTCTACATATTAATTTAATGGTTAATAAAAATTTTAAGGTGTCTATTGCTTTTAGTATGATTCTATTTTTAGTACAAAAAAAGAACAAATCGCAGTTATGAGGAATCAAGAATAACCCGAAATGAAGAAGCCGATATCGAAGTAGTCGAGGTGAGCGGACCGTGACCCTGAACTACTCCTACTAGCGATCTGGTAACGTTATTATATTGTCCACTAAGCAATGTACAAACAAGCTTCCAATGAAATAAATACCACTTTTTACTTGTTAACAGTGCATGTCGATGGCGATAGTGAAGATGACTATTGATATCGCAATTAAATCCCGGGTGGGAAATCCGCGAGTGATCATTATCCCACCACTTATTCGACTCGGGGAAACGCCAATGGGACAATAATTGTTCATCTCAAATGGTTCAGTCGCGTTAAGTATAAAAGATGTTGCCTGGCCTCTCCATCCTCAGTCTTGTCTCACAAGTCAATCGAATAGTTTATTATTACAACAATTATTTATATTCAATTAGTTGACACTAATAATTAATCGGCCGAGTATGAAATCGGTTAAGTGTTTTGTACCGTTTTTGGTACTGCTCCTGGCCAGTGGATTGCAAGCAGGTAATTATTAATTATTCATCAACAAATCATTTCTTCTTCATTAGCAATACCAAAAATAATAATAATATAGTGACAATCACAATTATCATTACATAGGTATTTTGCGAGACATTGCCCATAAACACATTAACAAAGCGGCCAATGTTTTGGACCCCTTAGGGCTGTTCCATGGAAGAAAAGACAACGCTGGAGCTTCTGCTGAAGCTACCAGCCAGAGTCTGTCGAACAGTTTGAATCTTGGCCCTCTTAGTATTTCTACAGCTGTAAGCTCAGCTTCGGCGACAGCAAACGCAGGTTCAGGTGCAGGTAGTGCTTCTGCAAAAGCTGATTCTAGCGCCAATGTTTATGGAAATGGCATATCTTCTGCTCAAGCTAGCGCTAACGCTAACGCCGCCGGTGGAACATTCGGCAATGGATTCAGTAATACCAATGTTCCTGTTTACAACGGGAATTACCAGAATGGAAACACTGGACACAATGGAAACTATGGTGGAAACATGTGCCAAGGAAATTCTGGGTACTACCCAAATGGAAGTCCTGGATGTGGGAATGATTACAGCAGTGCCGATGCCTACGGTAATGCCTATGCCGATAATAGCGGACATAGTGTAACTAATACTGGTACTCACACTCTTGGAAATGGTCTAGCTGATGCTGGAGCCAACGCTCACGGATCTGGACATTATGGAGGTAATTATTGAATTTTTTAACTCGTTGAGGTCATTATGGGTCTAAATGGACACTTTTATGCATTAATGTGTTAAGTGCTATGGAAATCTTATGTACTTAAAAAAGAAAACTCGAAACATTACAGTATATAATGCAACGTGGCGCTTCGTGATGAAAACTGGAAAAATTACAGTTTTAGATTGTAATTATTACAGATTTTATAAGAATTACATTGTAGAATGTAATATTTACATTGAAAGCTCTGAATATTAAATTTTAAAAAATGTTATTTCAAATTGTAATTTGTCTAGTTTTGATTACGACGGAATCGATTTTACATTTTATACTGTAATTTTTCGAGTTTTCTTTTTTCCGTGCAGAGTCCAAATGACCCAAGGAAATTTTTGAGTTGCTCTTGCTTCCAAGATATCATTCAAAATGGTATTTGTGATACTATCTATTATTGTTTGAAGATTTTTTGAGATTCATGGAAATTTATGATTTTAATTGCACAAATCAATATACTTTTTAAAAAGCTCGACATGACACCACTTTTTTTTCAAAGTATGCGATATCGGGAGTAAAACCCCGAAGGTCATTTTCATTTATCTCAAAAAATGAAGTTTTTAGTAAAAAAAAGTCAAATTTTTCGAAATTTGACTTTCTCGCATTTTTTTTTTATAATTAAACAATTAAAAAAAATTAAAAAACGATTGAGTTATTCAATGGAAGTGTTAAGAATTATGCTCATGTACGGCTGGCTCGAGTGAAAATATTGACAAGAACGCAAGTAGCAACAATTTTTTCCGTGCATGGGGTCAACTAGACCCAATATGACCACTACGTTATTTTTAAAAAGTGTGACCTCAACGGGTTAAGTTAGTTTGTGGTTCTTAGATTATTCTAACATTGTAAATTAATTTAATTAACAGGTAGTAATGGGAATGCTAATACATATTCTGATAATAGTAATAATCCGGTTGGTAGTTATAATCAAGAAGGAGAAAATGGTGGATCTGTTTCAAATTCTAACACTAATTTTGAATCTCAACCAACTAATAATCAATTTAACCAACAAACTCCTAACTTGAATAGTAATAATTATCCGGTTGATAATTATAATAATAATAATAATCAAGGAGGAACTTCTGGAGCGTCAGCAAGTGCAGTTGCTAGTGCTTCTGCAAATGCTGGGACTAATTATGAATCTTCCCCGAATTCTAATGGTCAATCTAACTCACCAAGTAACTTCAATGATAATAATAATAATTATCCGGTAAATAATTATAACAATCAAGGCAGCAATTCTGAATCAGCGGCAAATGCTGCTGCAAACGCTAATTCTCAAGCTAATACTCATTACAAAGTTCCAACGATTTCTAATAATCAATATGAACCGGTAAATTCTCCCAATAATAATTATAATTACCCAGTAAGTAATTATAACAATCAAGGTGGAAATTCTGCATCCGCAGCAAATACTAATACTAATTCTGAATCTCGACCAACTAATAATCAATTTAACCAACAAACTCCTAACTTGAATAGTAATAATTATCCGGTTGGTAATTATAATAATAATAATAATCAAGGAGCAACTTCAGGAGCGTCAGCAAGTGCAGTTGCTAGTGCTTCTGCAAATGCTGGGACTAATTATGAATCTTCCCCGAATTCTAATGGTCAATCTAACTCACCAAGTAACTTCAATGATAATAATAATAATTATCCAGTAAATAATTATAACAATCAAGGCAGCAATTCTGGATCAGCGGCAAATGCTGCTGCAAATGCTAATTCTCAAGCTAATACTAATTACGAACTTCCAAAGATTTCTAATAATCAATATAAACCGGAAAATTCTCCCAATAATAATTATAATAACAATAACAATAATTATCCAGTAAATGGTTATAATAATCAAGGCAGCAATTCTGGATCAGCAGCAAATGCTGCTGCAAATGCTAATTCTCAAGCTAATACTAATTATGAAGTTCCAACGATTTCTAATAATCAATATAAACCTGGAAATCCTCCTAATAATTATAATTACCCGATAAATAATTATAATAATCAAGGGAGCAATTCTGGATCAACAGCAAACGCTGCTGCAAATGCTAATTCTCAATCTAATACTTATTATAAAATCCAGCCGATTTCTAATAATCAATTCAAACAGGAAAACTCTCCCAATAATAATTATAATAATTATCCAGTAAATAATCATAACAATCAGGGTGGACAATCTGTTTCAACAGCAAACGCAGCAGCAAACGCTAACACTAATTATGAGTCTTTACCAAAGTCTCCTAACCAATTCAATACTGCTAATACTAATACTAATAATAAAAATAGAAATACAATAAGATTAGTACCAAGTAGACAAGTACCTCAACGAAATTCCGGAAGACAAAAAATAACAATAACATTCGTTGAAGGAAGTCCAACTAGTCAATCAAACGCTAATTCTCAATCTAACACTCAAACTGGTGCTGTGTTTCAACCTCAAAATAACCAACAATTTTCTAAGCCCAATTACGGGCAAGGTGTTATCAGACTAGTCCCCGCTGAAGATTCGCGAGTAACATCTCAATCCCAAAGCTCAGCTAACGCCGTATTAATACCAATTGTTATATCGGACTCACCCCCAACAAACCGACGTCCTCGCCCCCGTAAACCAAATCGTCATAATAATTCTCCCGAGTCGGGTTATGGGCAACAAGAAATAATCTTTGTCGAAAGACCGGCTCCAGGTGAGCATCAGTTTTTAATAAATCATCAAAATTTATTCCTTCAACCATTCGATGACGATATCCCTTTGTCTGCATATCAGTATAATATTATTTTTATTTTATTTTATTGGACTTTATACCTTTATTACTACACTGGTTCTCGGCTATTATCATTCATCTGGCTTAATCGTTGGTATCCAAATCCGGCTTTCGTCTGTAAACATTTTTTTCTTTCAATTTTATCTCCAGTCGTAAACATGACAACATGTTTTTTTTTTTAATTTTTTTATTGATCATTACAAGTGTTTATGTTGTGATTAAATATTAGTGATGTCATGCTTTAACTAATAATAATATTTTATTTTTTTTAGCCAACAACGACTACAACGGCGGATACCAAAATGGGCAAACGGTTAATACTGGAGTTTATGGAGCTCCAAAGTATACGAAAAATCCGTTCTTTGGAATTTCTGGCGCCAATGCTAATGGAAACGCTCAATCTGGAACAAACGTAGGAACTTATCCAACCAATCAGCCTACATATAATTATGGAAATAATGGAGGTCACTATGGAGGAAATACTGGAGGTAATTCACAGGCAAATTCTCAAGCGACTGCTCAAGCTAATGCTAACGCAAACTCTCAATCTGGAACCAACGGAGGAACTTATGCCAACAATCCAACGACAGGAACTTATGGAAACAATGGTTACTATGGAGGAAATACTGTAGGTAATTCACAGGAAAATTCTCAAGCGACTGCTCAAGCTACTGCTAACGCAAATACTCAATCTGGAACCAACGGAGGAACTTATCCCAACAATCCAACCACGGGTACTTATGGAAATACTGGTTACTATGGAGGAAATACTGGAGCTAAGAATCCATTTTTAAACAAAAAACCAGTTGTTCAGAACAGCGCTCCTACCGGAACAAACTACAATCAAGGAACATACGGAACTGGACCAAATTATGGCAGTTCTGGAGGTTCAGGAAATCCATTTATAAATCAGCCAAACATAGAAACTCAACCACCACACTATGGAACCACTGGAACTTATGGAGTTCCTAGTGGAACTCAAGGTGGAGCGAATGCAAATGCAGGAGCGAACGCCAATGCTAATTCAGGAGCTTCTGCTGGTTCAGGAAATCCATTTATTAGTCAGCCAAACATAGAAACTCAACCGCTACACTATGGAACCACTGGAACTTACGGAGTTCCTAGCGGAACTCAAGGTGGAGCAAATGCAAATGCAGGAGCGAATGCTAACGCTGATTCAGGAGCTTCTGCTGGTTCAGGAAATCCATTTATTAGTCAGCCAAACATGGAAACTCAACCGCCACACTATGGAACCACTGGAACTTACGGAGTTCCTAGCGGAACTCAAGGTGGAGCAAATGCAAATGCAGGAGCGAATGCTAACGCTAATTCAGGAGCTTCTGCTGGTTCAGGAAATCCATTTATTAGTCAGCCAAGCATGGAAACTCAACCGCCACACTATGGAACCACTGGAACTTATGGAGTTCCTAGCGGAACTCAAGGTGGAGCGAATGCAAATGCAGGAGCGAACGCTAATGCTAATTCAGGAGCCACTGCTGGTTCAGGAAATCCATTTATTAGTCAGCCAAACATAGAAACTCAACCACCACACTATGGAACCTCTGGAACTTACGGTGTTCCTAGCGGAACTCAAGGTGGAGCGAATGCAAATGCAGGAGCAAACGCTAACGCTAATTCAGGAGCTTCTGCTGGTTCAGGAAATCCATTCGTCAATCAGCCAATTAAAAAACCTCAGCCTTCTTATTATGGAACCTCTGGAACTCAAGGAACTAACTATGATTATTCAGGAACTCACGGAGGCTCTACTGTCGATAATTCTGGTACCTACAAACCAGAACCTGATTGTGATTGTGGTCCAGATGGAACACCATTAAATAGTGGAGCAAGTGCTACTGCAACTGCAAACGCTAATTCAGGAGTTTCTACAGGTTCAAGCAATCCATTTGCAAGTCAGCCGACATATTACGGAGACCTTGGAAATAACCAAGGATCCAACAGCGGATCTCAGGCTTCTGCTACTGCTACTGCAAATGCTGAATCTTCTGCGACGACTGATAACCAAAACAACGTCGGGCCATATGACGATGGATTATACCACCCTGAAAAGTATGACCATGTCAACTACGACAATACTCAAGGAACAAAACAGGTAGCTGATAACCAGAACAATGCTGGGCCATATGATGATGGATTATACCATCCTGAAAAGCATGGAGGTGGCTACGTCCAGTCGAACGGCGATTCAGGAAATTACGGTGGCTTTAATAACAATCAGCTTCCAACTGTGACCGGAAACTCTGGTGCAAATGCCCACGCCACTGCTGAGGCCTCTGCTACCGCTAATGCAGGCTCTGGGGGATCTTCAAAACCCCATGGGTACCAACCTGGAACCGTAGACTCCTACGGAAATCCATTGCCAGGAACTTTGTATAATTCTGGTGGACATTTTGACTCTGGTGCTCATGCCAGTGCTAATGCTAATGCCGTAGCTTCTGCTGGAGCTAATAGCGATGCTAGTGCCAAAGCAACTGCCGATGCAAGTGCAACTAGCAATGCATCTGCTTCTGCGGGTTCCAACGCCAACGCTTACGGTAACGGCCAAGCGACAGCCAAAGCAACTGCATCCGCATCTACTGGTCCAGGGTTTGGTTCGAAAAGTTCAGCTTCTGCCAACGCCAAGGCCAGTGCAGACACCACTAGAATGCTTATTTTTACTGACTAGATTAGTATTCATAAATATTAATTGAAACAATTCAGGAATTATTGATGGAAAAAAATAGAAAAAAATTATTTTAACCAAGAAAATTTATTGAAAAAAAATATTAGTTAATATTAAAGTAATTTATTTATATTTTTAAAAATTGTCAAGTACTTTTTTTTTTAGTGTCATACACAAAAAGTACACGGAAAGAACAAGATGACACTAGATATCATCCCAGATTATACTCAGTGATATCTGTGGTAAAAATAAATTTCAGATAGTAGCTAAAAAAATTCAGATTATACTGCGTAATATCTGGATTATACTCATTATAATCCAGATTATACTGCGTGATATCTTGATTATACTCATTGTAATCTGGATTATACTAGCTACTATCTGAAATTTTTTTCACTCTTGTTCTTTCCGTGTATGATCATCCTTTTAAAAGTTTTAAATTTGGTAAAAAAAAATGTTTTTTGGTAAAATTTCTTTCAGTGTATTCTCGGTAATCTATAAATATTTATAGATATGTCTATAAATATTCTTATAGAATACAGATATGAATATAATTATGATTATGTAAATATATATTTGAATATATATTTATATTTAAATTAATAAGTATCATAAACAAGACTCGGTATGAATCACATTCCTGATAAAAAAGCGAATGCTACTTTTTCAGTGCATAAAGTTGTATCTTTCATGACAATTATTTTAAAATAACTTTCGATACTTTTTATCATTCCCGTTTTATTTTATCCATACAAAACGACGAGGAGCATCACTCAAATAATTATGGTGTTAAAATCTTGTTAAACCTGTTTTTACAAGAATACAGTCCGTATCAGAGGGCTCAAAGCCGATACCTTGATCATAAATACTCCTTTACACACAGACATATATACACTTTTTTTTAAATATATTATTAAAATTATAATAATTATTTTTATCGAATATATTTATAGTGTACCAATATGTATTAATGTAATTAGTTGTTACTTTTTCGTGCCCTTCGGATATTCCCGATACTCACATACGTATTTTGTAATTATTATGCAATATTTTTTTTTACGATGTGTTATTTATAAACAATTGTTGTATTTTTATTACTGATCACTGAATACTCATTACTATTTAAGTGATGTATTTTAATAAATAAGTCTATTAAATAATAAATTACCGTCAATCATTCTTCTTCCTATTTACATAATATTAATAGTAATAATTATAATAACTACAATTATATTTGATGCTATTGTTTTCCAGAGATGATTAATCTTAAATTGATTGTTAAAAACCGGAATTATGCTCTTGAGCTGTCGGATCTGAGAAAAAAAAAATCCGTCCAAATTTCTGATGCAGCTTCTAGTATTAAATCGATGACACATTTATTATAATTTATAATCATCAATACTACAAACATTGGCTGTGCAAATATTATTTCTGAATTTAAAATATCATATGTAAAAAAGAAATATCGAGCATTAATAGTATGCTAAGGCTGATGACCATGAATCAGAAGGCCGTCAACTCTCAAAAGTTCCCCAGAATAGGAAGATCCAGCACTGATATATAAAAAGTACGGATATCTTCTTACTGTCAGACGATTAGTTTTCTTTGAACCATCAGTATTCCAATAATGAAGGGCGGAGTTATTATTTGTGCAATTATTATCTGTGAATTAATAAATGGATTTACTGCAGCGCCGTTTGTTTTTCCTGGACCTTCATCAGATGATTGTAAGTTGTAAAAAAAATTTTTCTTCTTTCTAATAAAAAAAAAAAAAAAAAAATAAATAAATAAATAAATAAATAATAATAATAATCTTTATTGATTAGCATTAAGCTATTTTTTTATACATTGAATCAATATTAATACATCTTTTTCAATTATAATTATTAATTACTTATGA
The DNA here is from genome assembly GCF_020080835.1 of Cotesia glomerata. Lineage (NCBI taxonomy): Eukaryota > Metazoa > Arthropoda > Insecta > Hymenoptera > Braconidae > Cotesia > Cotesia glomerata. Next base: position 4,081,447 of record NC_058160.1, on the reverse strand, counting down.
ATAATTAGTCAGTATTTTTCTTTTATGTATTCTTTTGTAACGGGGTGGTTAGCCCTGTCCAATTGGTCACCCCTTTCCTCTTTGAAAAGGGCGCCACTGGGATTTTATACTCGGTGTCCCAGAAACCGGGGAGCATGAGAAGGAAAGATCGGGTCGTGAGAAGTTGAGAAAGGCTGAAAAATTAATACTGAGAAACAATTATTAACAATTAACAATTCAATTATTTATTTAATATAAACAATTTAATTTTAACAAAATTCCTTAATAATATTACCCTTAAAATTAACTTATCAATTACTTAATTGTGAGGACCTCTCACCTACGCAGGCACTTGCCAAAACTTACAACTAAATATCCTTAAATTCTTTCAACTATAGATCATTACGCATCTAGATTCCTAAATTCTAAATTTAATCATAGACCATTACGCATCTAGATTCCTAATTTCTAAATTTAATCATAGACCATTACGCATCTAGATCCTTAATTTCTTAAACCCTCGTCCAACTGACGGAATAACAAACAACATATTTTACCCAATAAAAACTTCTTAATTATTCAATTATCTGAACTAATTTCACATAAACAACCTCGTCTACCTGACGGAATACCATATAATCTTACTAAATTCCATATAAAATCATCCACCGGACGTTAACTTCATTTCTCAAATTTTCTTAAATAAAATTTTAACCAATTTTCCTTAAATAAATTTAATCTCCAGATTAACTAAATTTACCAAATTCACCAAATTTTCTTATCGAATTTATCTAATAAATTATCCTTAATTCAATCAATTATTTAATAATTGATTTAGCACTTTTCTAACTTAAACAATTCAATTACATTTATCCACCGGCCTAAATTTAATTTTCCAAAACTTTACAATACTATCATAATCTACTAAATTTTACGCCAACACTTGTTTACTGCAAATAAATTTTACTACATTACATAATCACTAAATTTCTGTACTAGTTCACTTACTAAATTTTCTACTAATATTTTCAATTAATAAATTCTACTGAATTTATTACAGGATTTACTAATTTTAATCTTCCTAAACAAAATTCTAAACATCAACTATTCGAATCCTAAGCGTCTCAATACAACTCTTAACTACATACATTCTAGAATGACCTTCACTGACTTAATTACGCATTTTCATTTCTTATTCAAATTTACTTTTCTTTATATCCCGAAAATTATTAACTAAATTAATTTATTATAGCCAGCAGGCCTATAATAAATTACTGATTAAATTATCTACAGTAAATTCACAAATAAACTATTAATCTCATTCTTTTAAAATAAATATCCAATAACAAAACTAGCTAAATGACCTTGGCGCATGAATCTCTAAAGTACAAAACTTTGCTATTATAAAAATGACCGCTCGAGAAATTAATTTAAATTATTTCAGCCTCTTAATTAAATTAATAATCAATTTTGGCCTAAATTAATCGAAAATACCTAGAGACTCAATTATTGTTTTATCCAACGACGACTGATACTCCGGTCCAACTTGGCTGGCTCCGCCGCTTGGCGTCTTGTCGTCTCAAACCACTATGTTAGCTTCCGGTCAGGGCTTGTCCAATTCCAAATACCGTAATAAACTCCTCAGTAGTTGCTTTCTATCGTTGGCGTTCAAAACTGCACTCTCTTGACTTATCTAATCTCAACAAGGTCACTGATTCACAAAAGGCAAAAGGCCACTGGCTTCCAGAAGGGAAAAAGCCTCGATGTTTTTCGTGCTCGCTCTTTTATAACCCTCAGCTCAGGCTCTCGAACTTTCCTATTGTTACGCCCCGCTTCATTTTCCGGGAACAGTAGTGGGGAATCTTGATTAGCACGCCCGGTGACAAGTCGAAACTCTTGTCAAAAATCGAAAAGTAAGGGAAAACCCTTACCTACCGTGCGTCAATTATCGGGGTCGATAATGACCCCGGGAAGTTCGATTTTCCCTGTTACACTTTAAAAACTCTTTTAAAGCTTATTAATCTATTTTCTTTCCTAATCACTTCGAGCAGTTTATTATAGTAGTCAAAACCATTATACACTATACTTTTTTCCGCCGAATGAGTGCGGGTTGGCACTATATTAATTGAACAGCCACTTCTGGTAATATAACAATGCTTACTTTCTATTCTTACAATGTTTTTATATAAATAATTAGGTCTTTCATTCAAAATAACTTTATGTATTAATATGCAGCAATTATAAATGATTCGCTGTTTTATATTCATCCACCCTAACGCTGTTAGCATACTTTTTTTTTTTTTTTTTTTTTTTATATATTCGTGTGTCTATTTACCCCCAACACTAAGTGCATAGCTCTATTTTGCACTTTTTGTATTTTTGCAAGTATTTGTTCAGTCCAATTTAACAATTTACTACTGCAATAGTCTATGTGTGGAGCAATGATAGATTTATAAATCATGTTCTTTGTGTATGTACTAACAGCATTATTTATGATAATAATTTATAATAATAATAATAAATTGTAATTTTTTTTTTTTAATAGATTCAGACTTTGGTGTACCTGAAGGGCGCGAATTATTTGGACATAGAAAGCATAACTTTCCAAGAGGTCATGGCTGTCGAGGTCACGGCTGTCTCGGCATTGGGTTCGTTGAACGTACAATGCTAATGAACTCTCTTTTTCTTCTTATTCTTGTTCTTCATTCCCTCTTCTCCCTTTCACTCACACACTTGCATTGAAATTTACACAGAAATCCCATAAGTATAATACTCATTTTGTCTTATTTTATTTTGTATTTTTCAGCTCAAGACCAAGACCGAGACCAAGACCGGACCACGGGGGTTATTACCCGAACAATAATCAGGCTGGTACCTTCGCCACAGCATCCGCAGGATCTTCTGGAGCCGGCAATACCCAAGCGAATGCTCAAAGCGCAAGTTTCAATTTCGGACCTTTCTCGGCTTCTTTCAGCTCAGCTCAAGCGTCTTCTGGCAACCAGCCTCAGTTTTCTTCTTTCCTGAAGTAATTAAACTAGATTTACTATAAATTTATCCTCTATTGTGTCAGTAAAATAATAAATAAATAAATAAATATAATAATAACAACAACAGAGAAAAAGCCACAGCGCCGACGAATTGGAATGAAGAAAGCAAAAGTAAAGAGAGAATAATAAAAAATAGGGTGAAGAAGACAAAGCAAGCAAAGACATAAATCTTATCATAATAAACGACTCGGGGTCTTCTATCCAGCGTGTAATGGTTTTCTGCAATGTAAATACTTACCAAGTGTATTTATTTATGTGCCCTTTTAAGCTGCTGATGTAAAGGCTTTGGGTTACTATACGGTGCGAGAGTTGTTTAATGGTCTCTTCTCGGGATGGTATTGTTCTGAAGCCAGACGGGGACAAGAACGGGTGAATACTTTTTTCGTCTGGACGTGTGAAAAGGAGAAGGACTAAATGAATATCTCGGTTTCTATATTTCTATAGAGATTTCTTCCTTCTACATTTATATATGTATATATATATACTATATACATACATTATATTAAACTCTCAACTCCGGTGCACGGAGTTTCTACACTCGGTGGTTCTCAGGCACCAGCCCCGTCTTAGACCTGCTTCGCATATCGACAAACAGCGAGGCTAGACACCCAAACTCGTTTTAAAGGGATTCAATCCAGAGGGTGAGACACCGCTTTTAATATCATCGGTTACACTCATTCCGAGTCTTGTTCTTATGCTGCTTGCTTTGCTCTTCTCTCCTAGGTAATGCTCAGACGGATTTTAAATTCCTATTGGTTTTCTGTATAAATAAAAAATTAATCTAATCAGTAATCATTTTTTGTTATTTTTAATAATTATTTAGATCCGTCTAATGGAATTTAATTCTAGAGGGTGTTTTTATCCTAAATTAATATTTTGATAATTAAAAGTATTCTTTAATACTTTTCATTTTTTTTAATTATTAATATTTTATTGAGAATTATCAATCTTACACGGAAAAACAAGATGACACTGGATATCATCCCAGATTATACTTAGTGATATCTGTGGTGAAAAAAAAATTTCAGATAGTAGCTAGAAAAATCCAGATTATACTGTGTGATATCTGGATTATACTCATTGTAATCTGGATTATACTAACTACTATCTGAAATTTTTTTTCACTTAGTATAATCTGGGATGATATCCAGTGTCATCTTGTTCTTCCCGTGTACTTTAATGACTTGAATTTTTTTTTTTTTTTCCAGCTACGACTACTAGATGCAGCCGATCTAATCCTAAAAAAAAAAAACTTATTTATTATATAAATTTTAAAACAATAAATAAAAATAAAATAAAAAAACTGACGGTGTTGCATGTTAAGTTTTTCTTTAAAATGCATCTTTAAGATTTCTCTGAAGCTTACGAGCTCTTTGTCCGGTTCCAGCCACCAGATGTTCTTTAAAATAAAATCGGCAAGATTTTTTTGCTGATGAAACAAGGGGAGAGAGAAGGAAAGAACTAAAGAGTAAAAATCAAAGAGAAAGTCTGAGGAATAAAAAAGATAAAAGGGTGAGGGAGGAATAAAGGGCTTGAAATTTTTTAAATTTAAATAAAAATTTTTACAATAAAAGTAGTGATAATTATTGTACTATAAAGATTTTTAGATTTTTGAGTTTTCTTAAGAAGAAATGTATCAAAAAACGATGCATATAAGGTTCGTAAATTCGTTAGGGATAATTTAAGAGGATATATTCTCTTACGGCCCTGTCAGCCGGTAAACCCGTCCTTATTCCATCAAGAGTACGAGTACGAGGGAGAAGAGAAGGGAGTCCAAAAAAATGAAATAGAAAGTGGTTCGTCCGGTGCAACAACCTACAGTCTGTGTATGTAATCTTTTAAAGAACACTGCGTGTCCCAAGTGGTACTCGTTCGTGTTGTTCCTGTTCTCTATCTGGTTAATGCTGCTGGTATAGCATATAGTTGCTGCAGGGTACAGAAGAAAGAGTAATCCCGTGGGCTTGCTTACAATCCTGCTCGCATTTCTCGTGCGGTTGTCGTCTCGGAAAGTTATCTCGGGGTAGTGTCGGTAAGTGAATCCAAGCTCTTCTGAAATACATTTATTAAATAATTACTAATTATTTTAAATATTTTATTTTTATTTTAAAAATTATTAATTTTAAATTTAAATTAAAAAAAAAAATATTTATTTATTACATTGGAATAAAATTACTTTGATTTTTGGGATCGAGTTTCACACCGCGATCGACGTTCACCAGAAGTGACCTCGTCAATTCCGACTTTTACTTTGATCGGTCTTTAAATTAAAGCTGTTTTATTTCATTCCGCCTACAAAATATCATCTGAAAATATATTTAATAATTTTTTAGCTGTCAATTATATTTTAATAATAAATAATAAATTTATTTTTTGTCTAGAAAAAAAATAAAAAAAAAACTTTAGGCCTTCCGACATTTATCCCGATCATGGCGCAACTTTTGGCTCTTTTGTTGGTTCTGTTGGTGTGCGTAATTGTCAATGTTCAAGGACAAGCACTGACTGACGAAAAATGTAAGTATTTAAATTTAACTTTGAATTTTTTTAAATAATTTTTAATTTGAAAATTACCAATTAATTTTGTAGTTACGATTGGTCAATCGTTCGGTGATATTGTGGTGTCATCGGATTTGAGCGTTAAAAGAAAATCTAAAGAGAATCGCCAAGACAAAAATATACTGATGAACGTGCCATCAGGAACCACAGGACCTGGCAAACCTACGGAAATGGCTTTTAGGCTCGTGTCCAGTGACGGCAGTCGGATCAAAGACGTACCGAACAAACGGCAACGACGTACAACTCAATGGTATGCTATTTCTTCTTTACTTTTAATAATACTAAAGTTAGCCGACGTTTTTAGTTTTTTGATTTTTTTTTTTAATAATTAAATTAGAATAAAAAAATATTTTTTAAAAATTGCACTTGCAGTTTTTCAAGTTTTTTACAAATGAAATTTTTTTTGTAATGATTTTTTCAATAAAAAAAAATTCTAAAAATTTTTAGATGTCGGCTAACTTAATTTTCATTTACTTTTAATAAAAAAAAACCAGATTTTGTTTTTTTAGTTCTTTTTTTTATCGAGTTTACTGATGTATGCATTTTTTTATGCAGGGCACTAGAACACTGGATACTTAATTCTGAAAATCAATCTCGGTGAATAAATTAGCACGCTTCGTTGAAGACAACAACCGCACGATTCTTCACCACCCTATCTGTGATCACACGTTTCGGCCTGCTTTCGGACTTTGGCTGTAACAAAAGTATAATAAAATTAGCAGTCACATAACAAAAAATATGTTTTTTTATTTATTACCTAATCCTTTGTTCCTTTTTTAGTTTTATTTAGAAGAAATAATTTAATTTTTTAATTTATACAATACTGCAAATTTAATTTTGTTAAAATTATTTTAAAGAAAATTTACTGTAAAAAAAAATTATTTAGAACTTGTGAATTTATTAATTTATTTTTTGCATAAGAACGCCGATTAGCAGTATACATTAATTATAACAATAAAATATTTTAAGTGATATTTGAATTTAATATAAATAATGAGAATGAAGCCAAAAATAAAAATAAAATAGTCCACAAGAAATTGAGTCCTTATTTCCCACTAAGAATTAAAGTATTAATAAGACAAGGACATATACATCATGGATAAAAATAAAATAAAATAAAATTGATGATATTGTGAATGTATTAGTTATTTAGTATTGTATTTTTGATCTTAGTTATGAAAGCAGACATTGAATCTTCAAAGAAGTTGGTATCCTGGCAGTGTTCGTTGACTAAATTAACTATCTTGTTCCTTGGACCATGGTAAACATACTGATAGAAGGATTTGTTTATAGTTAAAAATATTTATTAATATTTAACGAATCATTTATTAGAGACCACTTTTTAGTCCTTAACAAATATTTCTTAGTATTTAAAAAGATTTATTAATATTTAATAAATGAATATGAGATTTATTAAATACAAACAAATCATTTTTAATACGAAGAAATATTTGTTTAATACTAAAAAGTGGTCTCTAATAAATGATTTGTTAACTATTAACAAATATTTTTTAATACAAATAAATCCTTCTATTAGTGTAGCTTTTTGTTGTCTTAAATGTGAATTAAACATTTTTATGTGATGATTATGTTTTAGTTTTATAATTAAATTTTAATTATTTAAAAATTTATATAATCAAGTAGTTAGATTTTAATTATTTTCGATTTTATCTTTAAATAATCTAAATCTACATTATTATAATAGATTCCTATCTATATAGTTACTTATCACGATATCTCGGAAACCATCAGACCTAGAAACTTGAAATTTGGTAGGAATATTACTTTTGCCATGTAGAGGTCAGCTAAGAACGGATTTTAAGAAATTCCTCCCCCAAAGGGGTTTGCGGGGGCGTGAACAATGAAAAATTCCCGTTTTTAAAATATAGCTCCTATCGACTCCAAATTTGATAGGAATCTTCTGTAAGAAATGTAGAAATAGTTTATGAACGAATTTTTTCGATAGATCACCTCGAAGGGGGTTGTAGGGGTGGGCATTAACAATGAAAATTTTTATTTTTCAAACTATAGCTTCTACAGACTAAAAATTTGATAGGAATTTTCTATGAGTGATGTAAAAATCATTTATGAACAAATTTTACGATATTTTATCCCACAGGAAATTGCGGGGGTGGGTATAAACAATGAAAATTTTTAAGTTTCATACTGTAGTTCCTAGAGACTTCAAATTTGGTAGTAATTTTCTATAAGTATTCAAAGAGTTCATATATAATTTTCGACGTTAGATTCTACTGTGTTCGTATTTGAGCGAATTAGTGTGAATTAGGTTTTAAAACTCTCAAAGAGTTCATTTATAATTTTCAACGTTAGATCCTTCTGCGTCTGAATTTGAGATCTTTATCTCTATGTTCTTGAATTTTAGCAAATTACAGCGAATTAGGATGAATTAGATCTTTGTCTCTGTGTCTTTGAATTTTAGCAAATTACAGCGAATTAGGATGAATTAAATAAATAATTAAAAAATTTTTGTTAAATACCCGTGCAAAGCCGGGGCGAAATATGTCAATCCTTTCCTACCAATATCCTGTTACGTGAATGGGGAACGCTTCACGTAATAATTACCGTAACTCCTATTCTTTCCCGCTTCACAGCATTATTTATATTTGTAAAAATGCTTGCCGTAAGATGGACGGTGTGGCTTAATGTATATAGAATAAGCGAATGGAAATTTAGTATAGACCGGATAGCTCAAATGGTAGAGTAGTCGACATGTCTTCGGAAGGTTCTGGGTTCGAATCCCAGTCCGAGCTATCTAATATTCTTTTCTCACATATTCTATAAACTCACATTAAGATGATCCTCTCCACATTCCTTTTTCAATCCTTTCCTACCAATATCCTGTTACGTGAATGGGGAACGCTTCACGTAATAATTACCGTAACTCCTATTCTTTCCCGTTTCACAGCATTATTTATATTTGTAAAAAATGTGGAACGCTTCACGATTTTGCGTGTCATCTATTTTTACAAATAGGGCGACCTGCTAGTTATAACAATAGTATAAATTTTTTTTTGGTGTATATTTAAATAGTTAAGCTTCCCAAGAAATAAAAACTATAAAAATTACAGTTTCAAAATAAAACTTTTACAAATTCTGTAAAAAAAAATATATATTTTAAAACTGTAAAATTTAATACTTAAAATTGTATTTTATAGAAATTTTACTTTAAGAAGTTTTAAAAAATTTACTTTTTAAGATTGTAAAAATTTAAATTTGAAACTGTAATTTTTTTTAAGTTTTTCTCTTAGAGCGCTTAATAACTAGCAATTACACTATAAATTATAAAAAATTAAACTATTTTTTCTCCGTTTATTTATTAACAATCTAAAATTCTGAAATATCATATTTCTTCTTTTAAATGTCCTCAAATAATTTAATTAAAACTTTACCATTAAATTATTGAACTAACCTCTCAGTAAAAAAAAGAATCATAAATACAATTTATCATAATTTACCGTAGCCAATTATACCATCGCATACTTAGACCGTAATCCAGCCAATAATACCAAAATAAGACAATTCGTAAAACTACTAAGTCTCGGTATCAATTTAATGAATTGGAAATTCACAGCGTATTGCATGCAAACATGTCCGTCTCATCAGCGCTACACCTGTAGCTGAGGTTATATCGATAAAATATTTATCGATAAACACTCTCAGCTTTCGACTACTGATCAGCTTGCGCTATTTATAGCCAAATGAAGACAATGATGCAAAAATTGGCTATTTGATTGTCAGCGATTATAGTTTTCTGTCTCGAATCTTTAATATATACAAATTTATATATTTTCGGGCAGATTCCGAGGTCGTTGACTGACGTGAGTAATTTTATTTAAAATAATATTTAAATATATACTGGATAGTATTTCACCGTTCGTAACTCATCATTATAATATCTCACATTGCGTGCCTGTACGATTAGAATATACATCAGCGAAAATCAGCCGGTGAGACTCTGACATGCTTTTAGGGTTATGGAAGACGATAAATCTCAAGTCGCTGGATGACAGCTGTCTGCGTTTGCTGTACTCTCAGTTTACTTATACTGTCGATGTTGATGTCGATACACTGCAACAGAACAATATATAAGTATAAATGTAAATAAGTATGCATGAAAAAATATATATGTAAATATTTTTACAGTATAAGAATCGATATTAACTATCAGCATCACGCAATCATTCATAACCTCACTAACAGCGACATTTTATTTTTCTAGACTCGTGAAGAAATTAATATACTTATATTAACGCGCTTCTATTAACTTCATTAATTAATAGAATCTTTTGACTCGATTGTAATGCTTCACACTTCATTTTATGGTTATTATTGTAAATGTTGTAGTTATTCATTTATTTTCATCTGGAAAATTTTACTCTTCTCTCGAAAGTGTGCTCAATGACCCCGTTGAGTTCATCCCGTTAGAGCCGCTGTGGCTTACGTTCATTGAATTTTCTCTTTCTCTGCAAAAATTTATTTTTTATTACCCGAAATTTAAAATTTTCTTTTATCAAAATTACACACCTACGACCGCGAGACTGGCTCAAATTACAACAGGTCGTTATTGGGTGCAATGCTTCACGCTCTATTTCATAGTTATTATTGTAAATATTGTAGTTATTCATTTATTTTTATCTGGAAAATTTTACTTGTCTCAATATTTGTCTTTATTCGGTAAAATAGGGTTGTGATTTGATTATACGGATCAATAGTTTACCCCTTTGGTTTTTTTCCCATAAGAATTGCCAAAAAAGTTTGGAAAATCCAAAAGTGCACGCCTCATAACGCTCAATCATATTTTAAGAAAAAAATTAATTGTATAATTAATTAAAAAAAAAAAATATTATAATTAAGTAATTTCTTACAGAGTATTTTTTATTTTTTTTTTAAATATCGGCGCCCTTTTTTTTTGTCATATGCACACGCAGTCTAAAAAAATCTAGCTTGATCAAGTGGCGCCAAAGTTTTCACGTGACAAATAAGAAAAGTTCGTTTGGCTTTGTACGGTTGTATCCTTGAATTTTAATAAAAATTCAATTAAAAAAAAAAATACATAAGCTAGGCCACTGATATGAAATACGGACCCAGTTCATCGAATTCTTAAACTAATAAAAAAGGTCCGGTCTTGAAATAACAATTTGTTCGGGAGTAATCGTTGGTACATCCAAAATGGGGTGACATCCGGACGTCCACGTAAAATTTTTTTCAAAACGTTTTTTTCCAAAATAGCAACATGAAATGATTTTAGAAAGTAAAAGATGGTTTAATTTAAGTGTTTTTCGGTGTACATCTACTTATATTATTGAATAAGTGTAATATGGTTGTGATAGAGGCATTTAAAGATCACAAAATTGCTTGATCTTGACGAGTCGAGTATAAAGCACAACCTCATGCGCTTCGCGCTATGAGGCGTGCAATATTTAGATAATTAATTATCTATTTTTCATTGTACTTTTATTTTATTTCATTGTTATCGAGTTTATATTTTTAACGCGGTTTTATTAGTTCTTCCTGTATCTATGTGTGTAACGGAATCGTTAACTCGATTTCCAGCCACCAAAACGTCGGATTAAATTAAAACTTTGCACAATTATCAAGGACCGTTGACAATACAATAATTTAATAAGTTTGTCCCGATCCTGACCAGGATCTTCAGGATTTAAGGTTTTTTATATCCGAAGACACGACAGTGTCTTGATGCGCCAAGTACTAAGGCGTGTACTAACGCATGCAGAGCTTAATCTTTGAGACAAGCATATGACTAAGGGCAGGATCAACCAGGGACGTTTCCTACGTTTTACAATTTTTAAAAATTATTGCTTGAAAAAGTAAAATATACGCTTTGACGGCCAATCAAACTAAAAAGTAGAAAATAAATAATTGTTTAAAAAAGTTAAAAAGACGGTTTAATAAAAAAGCAAACTAAAAAGTAGAAAATAATTTTTAATGAGTTTAAAATAAGAATTGAGTGATTAATAAAAAAATTAATTTTATCGTAAAAAAGCGTGGGGTGCTTGATGTAAATTGCTGCAAATATTTTATTGACAGATATTGGTTAAAGTTGAGTCATTATCAAAATATCTTAAAAACATCGCACGCTTTTTTACAATAAAATAAATTTTGTATTTTTTAGTTTGGTTTTATGTTAAATGTATTATCAAAAACAATAACAACTTTAATTGTTATTTATGTAGATAACATAGATATTGTTGAGCTTGGTGAGTACTTATCTTCGATAAATACAAAACTAAAAATTTTATGCGCGTAACAGGGCTTCTTGGAATTCTCGGAGGGTTTCTCCAACAACCTGAGTAAAGCCCGGAGATAGAGCTGGCTTTGGCTCGAGTGTGCACGCGACGGAAATATGCCGAGCCGCGTAAACCGTACAATCATCAGAACAGACAAAGGAGATTCATATTCAAGCTCAAAGACGAATGGCCCAACGGACGAGCTTGGAATTACATTATTATGGGAATTGCATCATCATCATCATCATCTTTATCATCATCATCATCATCATCATCATCATTTAGGATATAAGTAATCGCATTGTATTTTCCGTTAACATTTAAGAGGCTCATTTTCGAGCATCTATATTCTGAAAAACCCGCCAGGATAATCCAGACATAATATGGAATGATAAACCGACGCTCCCTTTAATAAAATTGTTATTTTATCGGTTTGTCATACACCTTTTGACGTAACATAATTGCCAAAAAAAGATGCTGGTATAAATATTTATCGATGGGACATGTATATAGACTATCGTACGGACAAGTTCAATGGATTTATGCGGCATGAATTTTAATGATTTTCAGTTCATCGATGATTGGTTTGTTTAAATTATTTTTCAGTTTTATAATGATTTTTTTTTATTTCTTCTTAACTTTTATTCGAGCTTTTGACTCTATTTTTTGTAGCTTTTAAAATTGATATTTTTGAATATTTAGTCTATTTTAGTAGAAGGATTTATAAGGACGAGACAAGCGAAATGAGATGTTAAGAAAATAAATAATTTACTTTCGCAAACTTAAATAGACTAGATTTTTTTTCCCACGTACTTTTAGTTGAAGAAAACGAATAAAGTTTTTAACTGATATAAAGTTAGATTTTTAGGCAAGGGAAAAAATTGTAAAGTTAAGCAGCTGTTCGGTCTCAGAAGGCTGAGAAAAGCGATTTTTTAATTATTTATTAACATGAAAATTGATTTACATATATTAGTGATTTTTAACGTTAGTAGTAAGTTCTTTTTTTGACAAATTATGATTTTTCTAGCTTCTGTAGACGATTTTTGGAAGGTCCTCTAAAAAAGGTTACTTGCGGTGAGCACGATATCTTCGGTTTCAATCATCGAAATTCAAAAATCCTAAAAAATTCTACTAATATAAAATATTATTTAGCGATTAATCAAAGGAATTATCAAAATATCTATTTTTAACAAACTAGCGGGTTGACAAAAAAAAATTCACGATTTTCGATGAAAATTTTAAGCCTTAAATTGTTTATAAAAATACAAAATACATTCGGAATTATTAATCCTTAGATCAATTACTGAAAAATATAGTCATAAAAATTGCTTAAAATTGAGAGATTGATTTTATCAGCCGTTTTTGATAAATCTTGTTCACCGATTTTAAAAATACAGTTTTGAGAAAAAAACATTTAAAGTTTTCCGCTCAGCCCTATTTTATGCGACACGCTCCGAGAAGGCTTTACAAAAATCCTTATAACTTTAAAAATACTTGTCTAATTAAAATTAAATTTTCTATAAAGATACTTAAATATATGTATATTAAAAAAATAAAAAAAATTTATATTTTAAAAATTCTATGTATATATAAACTCTTAACTAATCAGTACTGTTAAAAGTTATTCATTAATTTTTTGGTTAATCAATCATTACTAGCGCCAAGATTTTTGCCGCAAATTAAAAATAACAATTCATAATTAGTTGAATGGTTCAAATTTTTAATATTATAGCAAAAATATTAGTCCTATAAAAATTATTTTTAACAAGTTGTTCAAAATTTTATTAAAAAAAAAAAAAAATGCCTCTGATGCTCTTTCCTCAGAATCAATAATTTCACCGTAATTGCAAAAGTAAGATTCATATTGATCAAAAAATTTGAATCTTTTATCAATGAATCAAAATTTTGGAATATTGGTTTTTTAAAATTATCATAAGAAATATTTTTTTTTATAAAATTAAATTCTTAAAAATTTTTGTTTGATTAATTTTTTTGTAGGAACAATATTTTTGCCGTAATTTGTTTTAAAATTGGCACTATTAATTTTTTTGGAAATAAGTTAAATCAATTTAAATTTATTTTTAAAGGGATATAAGATAAAAATCTGGAAAAATTCATGAAAACTAATTAAAAAATTTTTTTTCAATCGACTTTAGAATGAAAATGATGGACACCTGCGTTGCGAAAGATTTATAGTCTTGGCAAAATAGCCAAGTGCGTCAGTAGTAACGATTGTAATTCAATAGATGAAGGCATTGACGCATCAAAGGGTCTAGCAAATAAGATTCCGGAATTCCAGCCGACGGCGAAGAATTTAAAAATATTAATAACTTATAAATTCAAATATACAGACGTCTTACCGTCTATTACATGCCCAGCAGTATTTTTGAGCATCAGTCATCAGTCAAAAGCTAATTTAAATGGTAAATTTATAAAGTAGCAGTTTGCTGTGATATATTGCCTTGGTGATCGTTATTGTTATTATACATAAAAATCCTCATTTAGGTAAACAATAAATCAGGGAAGAAAACAAGTCCCTCGTCCAGCCAGCAGCAAATAATTGATAGTCGGGAAAGTTCACCGACATTGAGTCTGGGAGCGAATAATCCGAGATATAATAATAAATTAACGATATTCAGCGGGTTTGATCTGGACCCCGATCACGTATTTGGTGACCAATGCACGTGCGTTTGTGTTTGTTACCGAGACTATGGGTACTAGCGTAATGCTTGCGTCCAACTGTCTACCAGCTAATGAAAATAAGATAGAGATGACAGAGAAGCATATAGAGAATTACATATTGAGGAGCCGAAAGATAAAGAGTAAAAAGATTATGATGGAAAGGACTGGAGGGAGAAAATAATGCAAAAGATACCGCGATCCCGCCCTGTTCTATCTTCCAGGAGGTATAAAAGCAATTGCAAATTTTATAACAATACCTAGTTACTCTTCATTGAAGACAACTCTCTGATATCTTGTGCTTTTTCAGTGATTTTAATATTTTTAAAGTAGATACTATTAAGACCAAAATGACTTGGTGGATAACTGGTTTACTCATTGCTTCTATTGTTTCTATTGAAGCCCGCGAATTAGTTCGACCTGGTAAGATTTTTTTTTTTTCATTTCTTCTTAGTTTTAATTTTTTTTTGTAACAAAATATAAAATTTAAACTAAACAACCTTGCAGTCACTATGTGACTGCCGAGATTTGTGAACTATAAATAAATAAAATTTTACTTTATTAAATAATTACTTTTGTTAAATTGCAATATATTTTCTTAACTATTGAAGTTTTTGAAGATATAAGCTCGTTCCGATGTTACACTCATCAAGAGCTTTCATTTGAGTACCCACATGCATTTTAAATATAATTTTTATATATACATATATATAATATATATTTTAAAGATATAAGCTCATCCTGATATTACACTCATCAAGGGCTTTCATTTGAGTACCCACATGCATTTTTGATATATTTTTCATATATACATATATATAATATATATAAATATAAAATATATGAAAAATTGATGTGGGTACTCAAATGGAAGGTCTTGATGAGTGTAACATCGAGATGAGCTTATATCTTTAAAAATGTCAATAGTTCACAAGATACAAGGTCGTTTCTTAATTATATTAAATTGCACTGTACTTTCTTAAATATTGACGTTCTTAAAGATATAAGCTCATCCTGATATTACCCTCATCAAGAGCTTTCATTTGAGTACCCACATGCATTTTGATATATTTTTCATATATACATATATATAATATATATAAATATATGAAAAATTGATGTGGGTACTCAAATGAAAGGTCTTGATGAGTATAACATCGGGATGAGCTTATATCTTTAAAAATGTCAATAGTTCACAAGATACAAGGTAATTTCTTAATTATGTATCTAGAGATGGAGCATTTTCGACTGCAGCCTAAATACTTATCATCATAAATTGACTATTGGTGAGAATGATATGAAACCTTGAAAAGGCATAACTCCCGATCAAGACTTTTCCAAAGATATCAAATTTAACCATATAAACCCATTTTATCATATAAATACACTGACCACAAAATTTTGCTTATTCTCTTAATAAAATGGATAATTAATTAAAAATAATTTTATAATTATTTTGTTACGAAATTAATGATATCATATTTTTTTACACTGGAAAAAAAAATTTAATTAATTAAAGAAGAAAAATTTTTTAGATAAAAATTATTTAAATTAAGTTAATTTTTTTTTTTATATATATGTAATTATTTTATATTTTTTACTGAAGACTATTTTTAAGTTAAAAATTTATAATACTAAATTTTTAACATAAATGTTTAAAAAAAAAATTTTAAATAAAAATTTAGGAGCAAGATTAATAAAAAACCATCAACATGGTCGTTTATTACTAATGAGGGACAGAAGGAACCCTATTGCATCATACAATCCATCACGAGCGATGATGCTGACCGGTTTCTACCGGCCGATACGATACTCAACTGGTAGTCAGGCGACTGGCGTATTTGCACAGGGTAATGCGGTCAGCGGCGGATATCTTGCAGGAACCCACAGCCGAAATTATCTACCGCGTGCTCCAGAACCTGTTGCTCAACCTCATGTTCTGAGTGCGGAGGCTGAGGCGGAGGCTGCGCCAGAACCAGAACAACAAGGTACACCGGTCTACGGTAATCAAGAGGACGTCGGTTACCCTGCGAGCCAGAGTGACCAAGAGCTGGGAAGCGAGCCAGAAACTCAATTGGTTTACTTTAATTTATTATTTATCATTTTTTTATTCATTACTAGT
Source organism: Cotesia glomerata (assembly GCF_020080835.1). Taxonomy (NCBI): domain Eukaryota; kingdom Metazoa; phylum Arthropoda; class Insecta; order Hymenoptera; family Braconidae; genus Cotesia; species Cotesia glomerata. The sequence continues at coordinate 4,064,798 of NC_058160.1, read as the reverse complement.
ATTTTATCCATTAATTTAATTAATCTCCCAGAAAGATGAAGATGAAAGATTACCTGAAGCTCCATTTCAAGAAGAAGAGCAGGAAGATGAAAAAGTGTCGAAGCCAGTGTCGGTAAATCCTCAAGGGAATAAGACCAAGAAGACTACAGTTAACGTTGCAACTGATGAAGAGGAAGATGAAGAAGATGATGATGATGATACTTTCAAGCCCTATTTACCTTCTAAGTCAAACAAGGGCGTTCCTAATTTAACTAATTTCTTCCCGATGATGTTCAGTTTTCCCAGATCTGCTGGAAAAAGCGGAAGTTCTTCTGGCTCGGGGATGATCACTGCTATTGCTAATAGTTATTCCACTGGCAAGAGTGGAATTGCTAGTTCTGTTGCGACTGCCTACGGCGGGTCTCCTAATGGGTAAGAAATATTAAAAATTAGTTTAAGGGGTTATTCTGGTCTAGAAGCATGAAATTTCAGGTAATTTTTTAAGTGCCGTAAAAAAAAGGCAATCAATATTTTTACTATACATTTTTTTATAAGTGATTGATTAACATTATAAGAATACAGAAAAAAAAAGTTGAAAATTCAAAAAATTTGCAGTTGATGAAGTGGAGGGATCTCAAAAAATTGGCACGTGACTATACCTACGATTCCAACCCTCTTAACAATCGGAAACAAAAAAATAATAATTGAGAATGGTTTTACTTGTATCACTGTAGAGTGTTTTTACAAGGGAGGGTGGGGAATTATTGTCTCTCCACTTTTTTCTCCGCAATATAGTCTCTCAACCCCGTCATTATAACTCTCAACCACTTTTTCGTCCCCACCCCCCTGCATGTCGGGATTTTTTCTTTCATGCCCGACACACATGTGCTGCGACTGTGGCCGACTTACGCGTTATAATCAGTACCTGCATTTGCATTACGGTCTTAAATAGTATGGAGGTACTTCTATAATGACATTTTACCTCCATAACTATATAGGAAAACCACAGATAATCCGACCGGTACAGAGGCTGGCAATGAAACGCACATATTCTTGGTTTATAATCATTGAAAAATATTGGTGCGCGCCGGAATCGAACCCTGGTCCCACTCTTTCGAAATGCAGGTACCGAGCCGATTAGGCTATTCAACCTATAACAAAAAAATAAAAAAAAATTATTAATCTAGAGTAATGTCACTATGGTTGGAACTACCAGGGTGACGACTGAACACTAATTTCAAAATTCTCTGACTTTTTCCTGACCAAAAATAAAATTCCAGAACCTAAAAAAAAATGATTGTTATTCAAATATTCGTTATAATTGCAAATTATCTTAAAAATAATTTTTGTATGCTAGAATTCATATCTAATATCCAGAATTGAGTAAAAATTTGGAACTATAAATTATGTTATACTTCTTTTTTATTATTAATCATCAATACATTTAGTTTTTTTAATATTATTGATCACAAAAAAGAAGAAATATAAATTAAGAAATTAAATGACATCAATTAATATTGAACATTATCTACAGTACGATTTTTAGAGTACAGTACAATTTTATTTCTACAGCATTCAAGTTTATTTTTTAAAATAAACTAGAAATTTCCCTGACCCAAAGTTAAATCTCAATAAAATCTCTAAAAAATTTTTTCACAAAATGACGACTGCCTGAAAAAAAAAAAAAATTTTCTATCACTTTTTTTGACATTTTCGAATTTTTAAAAAATAGTAAAAATTGAAATTTGGCGATGACCATAATGCCAATTTTTTTAGACTTCCCCACTTCATTAACTGCTAATTTTTTGAATTTTCAACTTTTTTTTATTTTTTTCTGTATTCTTATAATATTCATAAATCACTTATAAAAAAATGGATGGTACAAATAATGATTGCCTTTTTTTACGGCACTTCAAAAATTACCTGAAATTTCATGCTTCTAGATCAGAATACCCTCTTAATTATTAAAAATTGATTAGTTTATATATTTATTTTCTTTATAATAAATCATAGAAAGAAAAAACGCAACCAGAGTCAAGAATAAGAAGAAATCAAAGGTTCAAATATTCTGAAATATTTATCAGAAGTAATGTATACGATGTATTTCTAAGTATAAAGTTTAATAATGGTACAATAAAGAAACTGGGAAAATCCTGAAAAATTATTTGTTTATTTACTTAATTCAAAGTTGATATCCGATTACTTTTTACACTTATTTCAAAATTTGGCTGTTGAGAAAGAGTTGAGGGTCAAGAGAGTGGAACAAGGACGCCAATGAAATACTTTGTCTCTATCGAAAGTTTCTATGACGCATACGGACATGCAAATTAGCCTGAGGGAATCCCGAAGACGTTTTAAGAAAATAAAAATGTGTTTGATTTTTTTACTCAGAAGATTGTTGACTTACAATTAAATTCAATTTATTTTAGTATTTAAAATATATATGGAATTTATTAATATTTAGGATTTACAATAAAAATTTCAAGGAATTAATTATAGTAATTGTAAAAAAAATATTATAGTTCATTTAAATACATTTAAAAAAATCCTGAAGTTTTAACCGTGTAAAATATCAATCCAGGAAACCAATAAATCAAAACTGTAATGTCATAATTGAAAAAACAAATATAGAATATATAATATTTGGCAAAACTTATCTTTCTGATCGTAGTTTAGGAATTAGTTAACATTTATCGAGCCGGATCGTTAAATCCGAAGCGAGAACAAGAAAAAGGCCTTGAAGGACTACTAAAAGTCAAACTCTAGCCGGAAACAATTAATAGTTTTTTTCTTTCTTATGATATGAAAAGACGCAACACTTTCTCGTTAATAATATACATAAATACCTGCGGTTTTAAATTAACAGCCGCTATATTTGATATTATATTAAATGTTTACACATTGGAAGGTCGCCGGGATATCCCAACGCCAGACAGTCAAGAGATGGCTGATGGTCCCTCGTATATATAAGACACCTTTGTAAGGTTGAACATCAGTCGAGATTGTGATTCGTAAGATTACCAAACAGCAAACTGAACTAGATTTTTTATTTAATAAAATTTAAATTGTTAATTAGAAAAATGAATAAACTTGCTGTTTTGTTCTTCGCTGCCGCGGTCTGCGTCTGTGTTTCTGCCTTCCCATCGTCACTTCCAAGTGGTAATTATAATTACAATTACATTAATTTACTTTCATGAAAATTTGTTATTTTTATTAATTTTTTTCAATTAATTTAAGGCGGCTATGTGAGAGTTGTAAGGGCAGCATTGCCCGATCCCAATCCTCATTATCACATTCCTCACAGTCAATACCGTCCTCACAGTTACGGCGGAGACTACTACAGTGGTTACGACAATTATGATTACGGCCACGGTGGTTACAATCAGGGCTACGATGGTTACAATCAGGGATACGGTGGTTACAATCAGGGCTACGGTGGTTACGGTAATAATTATTATCCTTACCAAAATAATGGACATTCTTCTTCTTCTAATGCTAACTCTGCGGCATTTAACTCTCCGTGGGGAAGTGGTGCATTCGCCAGCGCAAATTCAGCATCTGGGTAGTTATTTTTGTTTTCATAGCTCACTTTATTCATATCTTCATTCGTAATTTATGGGATATGCAACTAAATCCATTTTTTTTTCTTCTTTGCAGACCGGGAAGCGGAATATTTTAGTGATATCTAGAAAAAGAAATCTTTTGAAATTATTCATTTTTCACTTTTGTAAAACTAGAATAATAATATAATTTTGTACTTTTTTTGTAACTAATAAAAGAGTAATTATGTTAATGAGCGTAGTATTTTTATCATTATTAATATTAAGGAGTTACACGTATTCAAAATTTGTGAACAACTTTTGTTAAAAATAATTTTTTATTAGACTTATATTTTTGCTATAATATCAAAAATTTGAACCATTCAACTAATTATGAATTGTTATTTTTAATTTGCGGCAAAAATCTTGGCGCTGGGAATGATTGATTAACCAAAAAATTAATGAATAACTTCTAACAGTATTGATTAATTAAGGGTTTATATATACTTGGAATTTTTGAAATATAAATGTTTTTAATTTTTTAATATACATATATTTAGTATCTTCATAGAAAATTTAATTTTAATTAGACAAGTATTTTAAAAGTTATAAGGATTTTTGAGACTGAGGTTGAAAACTTTAAATGTTTTTTTCTTAAAACTGTATTTTTAAAATCGGTGAACAAGATTTATCAAAAACGGCTGATAAAATCAATCTCTCAATTTTAAGCAATTTTTATGACTATATTTTTCAGTAATTGATCCAAGGATTAATAATTCCGAATATATTTTGTATTTTTATAAAAAATTTAGGGCTTAAAATTTTCATCGAAAATCATGAATTTTTTTTTGTCAACCCCCTAATTTGTTAAAAATAGATATTTTGATAATTTCTTCGATTAATCGCTAGATAATATTTTATATTAGTAGAATTTTTTTTGGATTTTGAATTTCGATGATTCAAACCGAAGATATCGTGCTCACTGCAAGTAACCTTTTTTAGAGGACCTTCAGAAAATCGTCTACAGAAGCTAGAAAAATCATAATTTGTCAAAAAAAAAACTTACTACTAACGTTAAAAATCACTAATATATGTAAATCAATTTTCATGTTAATAAATAATTAAAAAATCGCTTTTCTCAGCCTTCTGAGACCGAATAGCTGCTTAACTTTACAATTTTTTCCCTTACCTAAAAATATAACTTTATATCAGTTAAAAACTTTATTCGTTTTCTTCAACTAAAAGTACGTGGAAAAAAAAATCCAGTCTATTTAAGTTCGCGAAAGTAAATTATTTATTTTCTTAGCATCTCCTTTCGCTTGTTCCTTCCCTATAAATCCTCCTACTAAAATAGACTAAATTTTTCAAAATCTCAAAAATAAAAATAACTTATTAATAAAGTTAAAAATCACTAATATCCAATTTCATATTCATCAACTAGAAAGTAATTTCTTCCTCAACTTATTTTTCCCTTAATCTTCTCAAGCCAATAATGAACCAAAGTAACCTTTTCAACAACCCAAAAGTTTACAATCAATTATTTCTTATAATTAACATCACAATACATTAGCCAGCCATCAGTAACCCGTTAAAATTCTTAAATAATTCTCAATCTTACCTGTCGATCCTTGCACGAACTCCAAGATCACGCAACGCGCCACTTATTTTTTTACTACAACAAAAAATTTTATTCTATTGCTATTTACATACACACTACTAAAGCATAATAGTTACTTTTATTATATAATTGCCGTTCAAATACCGCTCCAAGTTATAATCAGGAAAATGTAATGACCGATATGGAACAAATATCCGTATGTACTTACAATAAAATAATCATTTTACCCAGTTAAATTTATATTACTTCAATAACTATGAGTATTAGTATCAGTATTACATAGTAGTCGGTAATGTAACTAAAGTACGAAGATGTTTGATCGATGCTATCGGGTTGCTACCAACGACCGAGTGTTTCTTCGGGATTACTGGGATTAACTCGGTGCGTGGAATAGGTAAGTTTTTTCTCTATAAATATACCAATGATAATATTATGTATTATTGTTATAGCACAGCACATTAGTCCTGCACGCATGCCATCGCCGATTTCCGCGGTGATATACATTTCTTCCCAAGCTAGTTATTATTTTTCAATTTCAACACGATACACATAAATTATGCTGTACCATATTATCAATTTTAAATTGTTCCAAGATTTTATTCTTCTTAGATCAGAAATTTTTTTTTCTTCATAATCTTCCAAATCTAAAAAAAAAAATTTGACATGAATCGCGTGGTTAGTTTTTAAAAATTAATTATAATTAAAATAAGTTCTAATTTTAATTATCAATTTTAAATTGTTCCAAGATTTTATTCTTCTTAGATCAGAAATTTTTTTTTTCTTCATAATCTTCCAAACCTAAAAAAAAAAAATTAACATGAATCGCGTGGTTAGTTTTTAAAAACTAATTATAATTAAAATGAGTTCTAATTTTAATTATCAATTTTAAATTGTTCCAAGATTTTATTCTTCTTAGATATTTTTTTTTCTTCATAATCTTCCAAACCTAAAAAAAAAAAATTAACATGAATCGCGTGGTTAGTTTTTAAAAACTAATTATAATTAAAATGAGTTCTATCTTAATTACCGAGAAAAGCTTTTCATTTAAAGCAAACAAAGCAGTTAAAATTAAACAATAGTTTAACGTCCGCTAAGCACGCACCACAAGTCTAATCTAAGCGAAACTTAGAGAATCTATCGTGCTTGAAAGGTCAATATTTGCATGAGGAAAAAAGAATAATTTGTAATTCATCAAAAGATTTGATTAAATTGTTAGAAAATAGGAAAGAATGTCTGAAAGATTGAGCACAACCCCGAAGAAAGGTCATGTAGGTGGGGGTGGAAGCGACGTCGGCGCCCTGTTTAGCCGATTGCCGATCAGCGCACGGGCGGGGGCGTTGGTAATGAAAAGTGTTTCCATCTTCTTGTCGAGCGGACGCAAGCCCTCAGTCAACTCCAAGAAACCCGGGGAACAGATCCAGAGAAGAAGGCGCAGAAAGCTCACCGAGGAAGCCGCCATGAAGGCTTACCATGCCAAAGTTGTCGAGGCTCTGAAGAAGAAGACGAGATTTTCTCGCCCGGAACTTGAAGCTCTGTGCAAGATTTACAGGAAAATTACGACCGTTCCTACGGCCAAGATCGGGGTTACTTTGTTCACCAAAGGAGCTCCTCAGACCATCCAGACTGTTGAAGTAAGTTAAGAAGAATTAATTTTTTATAATAATCTTTCTTAGTTTATAATATTTAATTGTTATGATAAATGATAATAATTATAATTTAATCATTTTTTAGCTATAAAATATATCATTAAAAATTATCACGGCATTACACTGAAAAAAAAAATTTTCTTATTGAAAAAATGGGCAATGTTATAATAAGAAATTAATTTGTTTGAAATTTCAATAATTTTATGTTTTAGCTGGAAGAATAAAAATTTTTCTCACAGTAACTTTCTTGTTGAATAAGTTTTTATGATTTGGAAAAAAACAATATTAGATAAACACTAATTATTTTTTCCACATCTAGATAACTTTTTTGTTTTTTTAACAAGTAGTAACTTTTATTTATTCAGCGCGCAAAATTTTTATTTATTCAGCTAAAAAACAAAATTGTTGAAAATTTTCAACGAATAAATAAATTATAACACTACTCATTTTTTTTAAAAGAAATTTTTTCTTTCAGTGTACACAACAGTACATTTGTAAAATAAATATATTACAGAGATTTATATGTTTTTTCTTTTCCTTTTCATTACTCAAAAGTTTTATAAAATTCATTCAACAATTGTTTTTAATTTTAAATTCTATCTAGCATTATTTATTTCTTCGCTTCTCTTTTAAACGCTGATAATTTTTCTATACTTTTATTATTATTATCAATAGAAATATGGTGATGATGATGATGATTACCTTATTTTTTAATCGATAGGGTATCGACAGAACGATATTCCGTGAACTGCTGCACAATACCTTTGATATTATCACAGAAGACGCATTGATTGAACGAATGTTTTGCTGCTGGGATCGTGATAGTGAAGGTGCTATCAGACTTGAATCTTGGATCATGGGATTGGACGTTTTTGTTCGTGGAACCCTGAGAGATAAAATGGAATTCTGTTTTAGAGTTTATGATTTGAATAACGATGGATTTATTACCAAGGATGAAATGTTTCAATTACTAAAGTAAGTGTTATTTTAAATACATGAAGAAACAAATTAATTCAAAAAATAAAAATAATAAAACTCTAATAAAAAAAATGATACTGACATTAGCAGACATCTAAAATATTTTTTTTAATTTTTATAATAAATTAATTATGATAAAAAAAAAAATATTTTTGAAAAACAGCAGATAGAATTTTTTTTTTAATTTCTACAATTTTTCTACTAAATTTTTTACACCATGATTTAATTTTTATAAAAATCTTGAAAATTTTAAGATGTCTTTTGATTTCAGTATTATAAAAAATTTTTTCCATAAGTCAAGTAATATGTTAGATATTAAAAAATACTTTATTTCACAGATGAAAATTTTAAGACACTGAAATTGAGAGACATATAATTTTTAGATTTTTTTTTTAATAAATAAGTTATAGTAAAATCAATTTATTCAGAAAAATTGCATTTTAGGAGACTCTAAAAAATTATAAATGTGATTTTCTAAAAATAATCTTAAAAATGTGGAATTTATCATTAAATTTTTTGATAAAAATTGATTCATAAAATTCTAAAAAAAAATTTTAATGTCAGTTAACCAGTGTCATAATTATGATTCTGAAATTAGCTGACAACTAAAGTTTTATGACAAATTAATTCCAAAAAAAAAATACTTTAAAAAATTTCACTAACAATTTTTTTTAATTATCAAATGTGGAATTTTTTAATTAAATTTTTTGATAATAATTTGATATTAAAAATTCTAAAAAAATTTCTAATGTCAGTTAACTTTAGTGTGTCTTTATTTATTTTTAAAGAAAAATCTAAAAAAAAATTGTCAGGTGTCTGCTAATTTCATGATACTAAAATTAGCCGACGTTCAAAAATTTTTCTATTTTTTTCAACAATTAAATTGCTAGTAAAAAAATACTTAAAAAAAATTGCACACATAATTTTTAAAATTTTCTAAATGTGAAATTTTTTCTTTTAATTTTATTGTAACAATTTTTTCAGTAAAAATAATTATAAGAATTTTCAGATGTCGGCTAATTTAATTTTCATGCTAATTTCAGTGTAATAAAATTTTCCCTAAGTTATCTTCAAAATAATGTAAATAAATATTAATAATTTATTACCAGAAATTGTCTAATAAAACAACCAGGGGAAGAAGATCCCGACGAAGGCGTACGAGATTTATCAGAGTTGATCCTAAAAAAATTTGACGTCGATCACGACGGCAAAGTTTCCTTCAACGACTACGAATTTGTTGTAAAAGAAGAGCCATTGTTGTTGGAAGCTTTCGGGCAGTGTTTACCAACCGAGGAAAGTTGTTCGGCATTTCTTACAACATTGCAACCATAAACTTGACCTAAAATTATTCCAATAATTATTAGTAGTTTAAATTAAAATGAATTAATATTCCGCGTATCAATATCAATAAAATTTTTAATTTTTCACCAGCACTAACAACATTATCTCGAGTATTAAATTCAGTAAGAGTGATATTAGAGTGTCATGTTTTAATTTGAGGATCGTTAATTTAAGCGATAAGCCAGAAGTATTAAAAAAAATAATCGGTGATTAGAATGTTAGTCATCACACGAAACAATAGTCGAGGTTAAAAATTCATCAGATTGGAATACACGTCAGCCAATCGTTTCTTAGTACAATTGTAAAATCGTTATTCGCCATATCGGGTACCAAGGAACCTCTCATCATACTTACCAACTACTACCATACTATGAAAGAATAATAGAAACATGGAACGTGCTACTCGAAACTAATCGTTTATTATTCTAATTATAACTAACCTTGCCGAGATATTTAAAACAAGATATTTCACCAGCCGGATTATTCAACAAGATGCGACCGATCGACTTTATTGTTTTTCTTCTCTTCTTTGTCTGGGTGAGTCTCTGTAAATAATTAAAATAAATTTAATTAATCCAATCAATTCATTAATTATACACTGATAGAAAAACAATCTTGATTCAAGAAATTTTTTTTCTTCAAAACTTGAACTCTTGAAACTAGATATAGATATATTTCTTTCAAGAATTTTTGTCTCTTGGTTCAAGATAGGCGATAACATTGATTCAAGATGTTACCAACTTGTGTTAAAAATGCCTTTTTTTGAGTGATTAATTTACTTATTTCCAAGAAATAATTTTTATTTGGTATAACAATTAAAGACTATTTAGTTTTTGAAATCTACTTTGATGAATTATTTTAAGATTTTTAAACGATAATGTTATTTTTATTGAAAAACTTAAATGTATCGATTGAAGATAATATAGCTCTTAAGCCAAAAAAATCTAAATCAAGACAAGAAATTTCTAAAGCAAAATAATCATTTGTCTTCCAAAATAAATTCTTAGATCAAGAAACAGAACAGACTAATGAATAAAAATAAATACAACTAATAAACTTGTAACTCCATTAAATATAAAGTAGGCTTTCATAGCCAATAGTATTACGTACTACTTCTCAGAATGTAAAAAGTTATTTGCGGAAAGATTGTCAAATACCAGAACTAGACAGCTAATATTACCTAAAATCAAAAAATCAATAAGCTCAAAAAATGCATACTATGTTGCAATTAAATACTATAATAAACTACCGTTGAATCTAAAAAATTTAAATGTTAAACCTAAATGTATTCGCAAGAAGATTAGTTTATGGATTCTTGAAAATTCGATTTAATCTATCTTAATTTATTGTGTCTTTTTTTTTCTTTGCATGATATGTTAAAGCTTTGTATTGTGTTTATATAAATTGTATTTTTATATATTGTATCACAAACTTAACTCAAATTATACTCTGTTTATTTTGGTTCTATGCACCTCGATAGAACGTGCCGGAATTAAAACTAAATAATAAATAAATAAATAAAATATCTCTTGAGTGAACATAAATTTTCTATCAGTATATAAATATTTTTTTTAGAGTGTCACGTCTCAAGAAGTTTCCAACAATGGATCCCAAAAGTACGACCCGAATTCACTGGAAATGAACAAGAAGCTAATGAAGACTTTCCTGAGGCTCTTTTACCAGGCCGCTAACCGAGTTATGGCTTTGAAAAATAAACCTAGCAATCATATTGATGCTGATGTCCAAAATATTTCTATTTCCGACATCTTGAAGTCGCAGAACTCGGACATTCAAAGCCGATTTTTCTTCCCATCAGAATCTAGAGGCTTTTTCGACAACCTGAACCCAGTCAACGCGATAAGTATAATGTCGAAAAGCGCGACAGGGGGCGTCGTTGATCCCAAGGACCTGGCGCCCAATTTGGGGCAAACTCTGATTGAGATCGGGAACAAAGCTCTCGACGGGATGAATTCTACGGTTAGAATTGTTTCTGACTCTGCTGGAGCTCTTGGAGGACATAGCACAGAATCTGGAGCCAGAATAGAAGAAGCTGGCAAGGAATCAAACGTTTCGACTCCTTTTTTGAGATTCATGGGTGACTTGGACAACTCTACCAGCACAAATGTGACCAACGCTTCTTCCAACAGCACTAACTCTACCGATAAAGCAGAAGCGAGAGTGAATCTTAACCCAGACCCTGTTTCATCGACAGTCGAGCCGGGAAACGCTACGAAAGCTCCCGAAATCACCAAAAGAGAAGCATCGGTACTGACTTTGAATAACCCGAGTAATAATTTAAATGGAAAATTTCCGAGCTCTAAAATTACAGATCCTGCCTCAGTCGATAAGGGAGTGGCTGCCGAGCCTGTCAGGGTGATAAGATCCCCGTCCAGCGATGAGAACGATGATATCTTTGACTTTCCTGAGGATAACGACATCAAAGATGTGCAGCCGATTATTTCTAACATGAAACTCGGGGAAATAGTCGATAAATTTAGTTATTTATAATTATTATTACTATTAATTAAATAAACTAGTGATTTTTAATTGTTCAATATTTTTAGTCACTTAAATTAGTAATTGTTTTATTTAATACCTTTTTTAATCACAAGCCCGTTTGTAATAATTGTTAACCTTGATAACAAATACAATAAAGCAATAAAAGCTTATCTTGACCAATAAAATGAATATTAATTCGCTTATTAAAAACGGCACTCAATGTCAAGTACTAAGTTTTAATTATTTTAAATCGAGTGTTGCGAAAGCGATTTAATTCACCGAAAATCAATACTTGTTTTGTGATAGTTATAAATATAAACTAAGAAAAAATTATATCTTAATAGGCGAGGATAATTAACATTTTCTGGTCATAAGTCGGGTATCAAGGCGAAAATTTAAGCAATCTGTTGCAGACATGGCGGTTGTATACATAACTATTCTTCTGATAGCCTTCATTGATAGCTCTGTAAGTTTTTTTGATATTTAAGTATCAGATCATTTTAATTATAATTATTTGTATGACACTGAAGTTAGCAGACGCCTAAACAATTTTGATTTTTTTTATTAATTAAATTACAACTAAAAAAATATTTCTAAAAAATTACACTTGTAGTTTTTCAAGTTTTTGATATGTGAAAATTTTTTTTTTAATTGTTCAATTGAAATTTTTTCAATAAAAAATTTATAAAAATTTTGAAATGTCGGCTTACTTCATTTTCATTTATTTGTTAAATTATTTTAATTAGTGAATAAAATTGATAAGTTTTGGTAATTGTTTTTTAGGTGGGATTTCACCACAACAATGATCTTGAAGAAAAATTGATGGAACAAGAGAAGACTATACAAACATTGCTGCGGCTTTTACAGCAGCCTTGTTACTTGATAAATCCACGTCAAACGCATCAACACCTACCGGGTTCTATATTGGCAATGACTATTCATCAGAAGATTGCTGATGCAAGAAGAAGAAGAAATAAATATAACTCCTGGAGAAGAAATCCTATCTTTCGCTTTGGAAGTGACAGGAAGACTGGAAAATCTAGCGATTCTAAATCTATTGAGTTGGTTAAGGAATTCTCTGATCCAGAGTTTGATAACGATTTTTATCGAGCTTTGTCCAAAGTTTTGAGGATGGAAATCAACAGGCGCCCCGAATTGAAGAAAGTTATTGGAAATGATATCAAGAAGATAAATATTGGAGATTCTGAGATTTGATTTTTTTCTTTGTTTAATTCAGTTTTTTTTATGTTAGTTGTATAAAAAAGTGGCTAATTGGAATATTTATTGTTACTTTTGGATTCACGTTGTGTTGTTTGTTTAATAAATTTAATATGCAAGAGTTTTTTTTTGTTACTTTGTTGACTACAAGTTTTTATATAGTATTTTAGGTTGTTTTTAGAAAATATTCAAATTTGAGATTCAAATATTGTTACTTATAATTCTGATATATCTTCTTAGGATTCTAACCTCAAGAGATTTACATTGTTCTTACAATTTAATTACATTACAGTGATCTTAGTGAAATTTTGATAAATATAACTATTAAAAAAATCTTAAATTATATAAATTTAACCAATTCATGGATAATTTTAGAAAAAAAAAACTAAACTGTTGCCCAAAAACTTCAAGTTTTATAATTAATAAAAAGTTAGTTTATACGTGGAACTAAATATGCAATTTTTTAAAAATAAATTTGGTAATAAAATTAATTATTATTTTTCAACTTTATAATTATAATTTACATGCTCTTTTTTATATTTTTAGAACCTCTAACTTCTTCGAATGTTTTTTTGTAAAAATTAATACCTTAAACTTGTGAAGAAATTGAAATTCTTTTTGGAAAGAAGAAAAAATATGAATATTTATTTCTTTTTTTAGTTGATAGATAGTTTAAATATCTAGTTTATTAGTCTGTAATATTCTGTGCAATAATTCTTTATAATTAGTTACATGCATAAAATGAAGCTATCTAATCATTTAATTTTGTAATAAAAACTTTATATGTATATTACTGATATCGCCGATCGGCATTTATTTTATCGAAATAAAATAAAATATAAATCTTTTGAGTTAGAAATAATTACTTTTTTACCCTAAATTAGATTTTTAAAAAACTTATTACAATTCCAAAAACCTAACCAAGAAGATATATTTTATTACTCTATAGAGTTATACTTAAATTTCAACACTAGGTAATTAATGTTTTCAAATTAATAAAATACTAGAATTTGAATTTGCGCGCGCAAGCGCGCGCCTGACTATAGCATTTGCATATATTTTCATGCTTATGATATATTCGACCAATCACGTTACGAATAGTTTGATGCCACATACATTTCATCTCAATTTTATATTAGGATTGCTTATAGATAAATTAAAAAATTTTTTGCATAAAAAAAAATAGTAAATTCATCAATTTTTTTAAAAATAACCTACACAGAAAAAAAAATTTTTTGTCCGGAAAAAAATTTCTTGGCTCAAGAATCGTTTAAAATAAATTTTGGTTTTTTGACAAAAGAATATCAATATCTATTATGATAATAAAATATTGGCATTAATTTTGACAGATTGACAAACGAATAGGTTTTCTTGAATTAAACAAAAAATAATTTGATTAATTCGATCAATTCTTGAGACAAAAAAATATATTTTTGAAAATTATCAAGAATATATATTCTTGTGACAAGAAAATTTTCTCAAGAGTAGTATTTTTTTTTCTCAGTGTACGATCCTTCAATGAACTAGCTACCAATTAGTGTCAAACAAGACATAAAATTGCACATGTAAGCAATGAAGACAATAAAAGAATAAAACTAATCCGAGCAGGAATAATTGATTTACTTTTTAAGTATAGAATCGAGAAGAATTTTGTTGTTGTATGTCTTGGATCTGTAATTACAGCGAAATGTACTGTGAATCATTTGATGAAACGATCTACTGCCCGCGGTATTAAAATTTTCTTATAATACGATAGCAGCTGTTACGACCACGAATTGATTAAAGTATAAAAGAACTTTTTCATTTAATGCATTTTTATTTTTATAGGACAAACGATTCGCATCGCGTCGATCGTGCCTCACCAATTTGTCTCTTCTATTTTGTCTCGCCATTGCCATGATTTTCTGGGATTTTTTTTTCCTCGTTACGGCTTATCAGGTCCACCTGGTAAGACAATTCAATTATTAATTTAATTAATCAGATTATTTAAAATCAAAATAAATTATAATTGAATATTAATAATTATTTATTTAATTTTAGACTTATCAAAAAACTCTTCCCAAGTCTGTGCATCGACGCGAGCCTGCGACGGAATCGAAAGAGGTAAAACTTTAGATCAACCAAGTACAAATAAAAATTTAATAAAATAATTTTAGGGTGACACTGTGATCGAGAACAAGAATGTCAATATTGTGGTGAACGTAGACCCGAAAGAAGTCGCCAAAGAATTGTGGAAAATTTTGGAAAAGCGCTTGGACAACCCGCCGTCGAGAAGGTCCCAGACCTCCAAGGAGATGATCAAGGAGTTGGAGACCATTGTTTCGCCTATAGTGCTCCCAAGCCGCCGGGCCAATGAACCCTCGGCTTTCGAAATAGCTGACGCCCTGGACCACGTCACCAGGAAGGCCCTACAGGTCGACTCGGTTGAGAGGAGCTCCATGGAAAAAGAAATACTGACCAGGAATATTGTAGCTAACATGATGAAAACTTTGGATGATGTTAAAAAGGTCGAGTCGCAGCTGTCGTTGCCTTCTGAGGGCGTTATTAATTACGGACAAACTCGGAAAAGTTTGTTGCTGAAAGATGAAGCCGATAATTTATCTGCGGAAAGTGGTGAGGATGAATATGTTAAGCTTATTATTAAGATTCGGAGAAGCGCGCTGCAGGGAAGTCAAGACTTGAAATATGTATTTGCTTAGTTTTATTTAATTATTTTATCTAAGCGATGGTTTGTTTGGTTTTTGTCTGGTTGCTGCTGAATTTTAAGTTTGTGATTTTTTTTTATATCAAAAAAAATTTTTTTTAAATTTTAAATTTGAAAAATTTGGAAAAATTTATTTTTTAAATTTGATAAAAAAAAAAAGGTAACTTGATTTTTAAGAAGAAAAAATTTTAAAGATAAGAAATAAATTATTTTAAAATAAATAAATAAATTGTAATTTTGAATTTAAAATTTGTTTTAAAACTTTGGAAAAATTTATTTTTTAAATTTGATAAAAAAAAAAAGGTAACTTGATTTTTAAGAAGAAAAAATTTTAAAGATAAAAAATGAATTATTTTAAAATAAATAAATAAAATGCAATTTTGAATTTAAAATTTAGCAGTTGAATGAAATGAAATATAAGTTTTTTAGCTTAATTTTTATTTTTCTTTGTATTAATTTACTAATTTTTCTTATCAACTTTTCGGCTGTTTCATTACAAAACACAGTAACTGAAAATTCTTAGATTTTTAAGTTTTTTTTTTTTTTAATTTAACAGTAAAGATAAAAAATTTAATTTTTAAGAGAAAATATATTAATGAAAAAAAAAACAAACTTTTAATTTAGTAAAAAAAATTGCAAAAAAAATATGTTTTAAAAATTTTATCGTTTTTTGAAATAGAACAGCAGTTTTATTAAGTTAAAATTTATAATATTCATCACAAACTAACAATGTCCATGAAAATTTTATTAAATATAACAACCAATGTTACTTAATTTATCCTAAAATTGTAAGATCGACTCACTGATTTTTAGAATAATTTTTACAAAAAATGTCAAAAAAATTAACTTCACACGAACTTTTGTAACAAAAAGACAACTTGTTAAGCATGTGACAAGTATTGTAAAAAAAAAAAAACAATTTAAATATATAATATAGAAAAACATTTTCACACTAATCCCACCCACAAGTGAAACAGCGGACAAAATAAAATTAATCTAAATCGCCATAAAAACCACAATATTTTCGATTAATTATTGTTACTCGATCGTATAAAATTCATAGCGTCGACAAATTTAATAGCTTTGTTCGCTATAACAATTTTACGGACAAGCAATAACAATTTAATGTCCAAAACGACAATTAATCCACATTTAAACCGTGATGTAAATAAACAATTGTTTACATTATAAACCGTATATTAACAGACTGCTAGCATGTTGCGAGTGAGTTCAAAACCTGTCATATTTATTGACACTCACTCAACGCTTGACTGAAAGTAAAAGCTCAAGCTTTGCATTAATATTTATAAAAATTAATTAAAAAAAAAAAAAAAATAAAATAAAAACAATGAGTACCTTCAAAGTCTTCTTTAACCTCGCTCTGTCATTTCTTTTGCTGGTCCATCCATCAGTTCAGCAGCCCAAACTCGTCGACTTCAGTGTTCTTGATGTCTCATCAAAAAGTTTGCAGCGTATTGAACATTTGCTGGCCGAATTGCTTGACATTGTTAGCAAAGCTGTCCCTTATCATGAGCGCCATGTAAGTTCAAAGTATTGAAATTATTTATCTGTAAGAAATAATTATGGATTATTTGAAAATTCGAAAAAATATTCATATAAAATTGCGATGTTTTTTTTTTTTTAATTATTAATTTGTTAAAAAAATTCATAAAAATTGTCAGTTTAAAATGAAAATTAAATTAGCCAACATTAAAAAATTTTTATACTTTATTTTATTGAAAAATAATTTTTAAAAAATTTTAAAAAAAATTTTCACATGTGCAAAATTTTAAAAATTATACGTGGAATTTTTAAAAAATAGTTTTTTAATTCTAATTTTTAATTAATAAAAAAAAATCAAAAATTTTTGAGTGTCGGATTTTTTTAAGAACCAAATTATCATAAAAAAATTCTCCAACTAAAACTTTAAAAAATATTATTAATGCAAATTTTATAAAAATATTTTTATTTATAATTGATTTGGAATAAAAATAAAAAAAAATTGTCAGATTTCTGCTGATTACAGTATCATCTTCACAACCTATTATACTTAGCACAGTATCTTTTGTTTTGAAAAAAAGAATGCATTTATTACATTAAAAAATTTCTAGACGTCAATTTTTCTTTCTAATTCTTTTGATATAATTTATTTACTACAAAAATTCTTTAAATTATCAAATATCTGCTAAATTGATTTTCATAAAACAAATAAGTTCCCGACAATACTCCTTTGAAGGTTATTTATGAAAATTAAGGAAGTGTCTATTCATCCGATTTTCGGATGATTATTTTTTTTTAAATCATACGACAATTTTTAAAATAAATTCGCTCATTAAATAACAACTAATATAATAGTTTATAATTTTATGAATTATATTTTCTTTGTTGCTTTAATATAAAATTGATTCTATTTTCATTAATATAAAAATTGTCGGACAAATAATTATTTATTATTCATACAACAATCGTATGACTAGCAACAGCCGAAAATTAAATTAGCCGATATCTGAAAATTTTTGTAATTTATTTTATTGAAAAGTTGTTTTAAAAAAATTAAGGAGGTATTGTGGCAAATAAAGACACCAATAGGTTATAGGACTATCGCTCACTTACTTCCACTCACATAAAATATCATAAGTCGCTAACTTCAAATATTTTTTATAAAAAAATTAATACCGCTAGTTTATGTTATTTTTGATAGAAAATACTTGTTATAACTTCAATTAAATATTCTCAGTTTTTCAAAAAAATTTTAAGAAAAGTTTGGTTGTTATTCAATAAAATGTTCACTCTAACTACGGTCAGGATAGGGAATACATGTTAGATGTACGATTTTTAATTGTTAATATTTCGAAAATTGCTACACGGAGAAAAAAATATTGTTAAAATAAGGATACGTATCGTTATTCTGACTATACGCCGTATAGTCATTTTTAACTTCCCGCTAAGAAAATTGAAAATTTTCAAAAATCGGGAAGTTATTGGTTTTACCCCGTTTTTCGAAAATCGAGTTTTCATCAGATCTCGACGTTTTGAGGTCCTAGGAAGCTTTCCTGACTATTCCCGCGAGGGTGTCACTATGTCTGTATGTATGTGTGTGTGTGTGTGTGTGTGAGTATGTAAACCTCTTATAACTTTTGAACGGTTGAACCGATTTCATCGCGGTTGGTGCCATTCGAAAGGGCTTTGCCAAACTTAGATTTCCTGTTAATTTAAACCGATTCGAACCGATAGATTTTGAGAAATTTGGAGAAATCTAGAAAAAAGTAGGAAAAAAAATTTTTTCTGAAGTGGTTTTTTTGGGATAATTTTTAAACGGCTTAACCGATCGATTCCAAAAACTAATCAGCTCTCAACCTTGAAAAACCACGTCGATCGCCGCCAATCCGGTCAAAATCGGTTGATTCGTTCGAGAGATATCGTGAACGAAAGAAAACCGAAAAAAGTGTTTTTTCAGAGTTACTCCGAAATTTCTAGTTTGACCAATTGAAACTTAGAAATTATTTATAAGGCTTAAAAAACTACGTAGAATGCCGCCAACCGCGTAAAAATCGGTTCATTCATTCAAAAGTTATTGCGGTATGAACATTCAAAAAATAGTGTTCTATGAAACTTCTATCAGACTTTTGAGCTCAAAGAGCTCAAAAGCATAAAAAAGGTATCTTTTTGAGCTCGGAGAGCTTAAAACAACACACAAATTGTACTTTTGAGCTCGAAGAGCTCAAAAAAGCGGCCAGGTACTAACGGAATTAGCGGGAAGTTGCAGGGATGGCCTTTATGGTCAACCGTTTTCCTAATTTTTTTTTTAGAGATATACGCTGTATAGCCAATTCAGCTATACAGCGGATCATCAAAATGACGATCCATATCATTATTTTAGCGTTACATTTAGTTAATTCAACTATACAGATCCTCACGTTAACGAAACAGTTGCTTGTTTTGACGAAACTACATATATTTACAAGAGCTATTCTCTGTATGCTTTTAAGTCAAACAAATGAATCCTTAAATCAGAAATCCGGATTGTTATTTCAAGGAAATGTCGTTTGAGGATACGTTGGATAGTCATTTTAACAATATTTTTTTTTCCGTGTACCGCAAGGACTATTAAAAAAAATTTATTCGTATAGAAGACACTTAGAAGTACGCGTATTAAAAAATTGAGGAATATTGTAAGAAAAGTGATTTTTTACAATACCTCCTTAAAAGAAAAAATTTTGCATGTAAAAAATTTTACAAACTACACGTGCAATTTTTAAAAATATTTTTTTAGTTATAATTTAATTAATAAAAAAAAGTCAAAAATTGTTGAACGTCGGCTAATTTCAGTATCACAGATTATGTTTATAAATAAACGTTACTCTTACCTACCCATCCATAAATAATTTCCAAATGTACTTCAACTACTAGTAAATTCATCATTTTAAACTTGTATTAACAAAAAAAAAATTTTTTTTTTCAGATTCAATTGCTATCGAAACAAATAGCGGAAAATACGGGCCCAGAACAAGAAAACGCTCCTGCACAAGGAAGCCAACCAAAACCGTCAATAGTAGTTGACGTATCGCGAAAATCATTTTTATCGCGACTTCATGAACTGGAAAATTCTTTCGACAACTCCAACAGCATGAACCAGAACAGTAACAATGCAAATGTCAACACAAATACAAATGTTAACACTAACGCAAATACAAACTTCAACACGAACGTCCGCAAACGTCCTCTGACAAGTGTGTATCTCAACGATGACATGATCTGAACACTTTATCCGAACATCTTGTATGTTTACAAAATGAAGCTTCAATAAAGCTAAAAAAAATAACATAAATCAGGTTATAATTTATAATTTGAAATCCTTTTGAATTAAAATTTTCCGCTATCGACTTGTGAGTGGCAGGCTTACTATTGCCAATTTCCATTTCTCTATTTATAATTGAAGTAATCGCTATTTTTATTTACGATATTCGGAGGGTATATAAGGAAGTATTTTCGATGAACGGTAAGTACTTAGTTTTTTAAATTATTTAACAGTGTTACGATGTTTGGAGGATCTGTTTACAAATTCTTTGCCATCGCTGCGGTTATTAATCAAGTAAGTTCATTTTTATCACACTGAAGTTAACTGACGTTAAAAATGTTTTTTTTTCTTTTTTAGAATTTTATAGCAATTGAATTATTATGAAAAAAATTTCACATGTAAAAATAAAAAATGAAATTATTAGAGAAAATTTAATGAAAATTCAATTAGCCGACATCTGAAAATTTTAAGAATTTTTTTTTATTGAAAAAATTGTTATAAAAAAATTTAAAAAAAATTTCATTTGTAAAAAACTTGAAAAACTCCAAGTGCAATTTTTAAAAAATACTTTTTAGTTCTAATTTAATAAAAAAAAAAAATCAAAAATTAAAAACGTCGGCTGACTTTAGTGTTATAAAATTTTTCAAATAATTTTTTTTTGTAATTGACTCGTTTAAAAGTTTAAAAAATTGACAATTGTCAAGTAACTTCAGTATCATTATTTTTATTTTAATTATTAATAATAAACTATTTTTCAAACTTATAAAAAATCTGATACTGAAGTTAGCTGACAGCTGTCAATTTTTTAAATTATTATAACAAATCAATTAGAATTAAAAAATAGTTAAAAAAATTTCCACTTATAATTTTGAAAAATTTTCACGTGCGGAAATTTTTTTCATAATTTCACTGCTATAAAATTCTAAAAACGATATTAAAGTTAGCAGTCATTTAAAAATTTTTTAATTTTTGTTAACAAGAAAAATTTGTAAAAAAAAGTTATTTTAAAAAAATTGCATTTTTAATTAAAAAAAATTTTTTTTGCTATAATTTGTTTGTTACAAAAAGTTTTAAAACTATTAAATATCAGCTAAATTAATTTTCATATTCTAAAAAAATTTCTAGTATCTGTTAACTTCAGTGTCATTAAAAAATTTAATATTTTTAATTTTCTACAGATTTTTGACTTGACGAATGCAAGGCCGAGTCCTCGTGGCAGTAATAGCAATTCTAATGTAAATATTAATACAGTTTTAAATTCCCAGCGGAAATACCGAAGAGCGCAAGCTGCCGTAGAAGAAGTAAGACTTGATTGTTTTTTATTTCTTCATAAAAACTATCAGAGTTTTTTTCTTCAATTTTTGGAGTACTTTTAGAAGCAGAATGCTGATAAAATAATAGAAACTGCTGCTGTAGCAACGGCCGCCGCGGATGCTGCTAAATCCGCGACCAGGTTGCTGGCGATGAGATTGTCAGACAAGGCAGCGGACGCGGTTGCCGATGCTGTTGTCAAAGTAATGACAGAAAATTCTAGCGAACCGGTGCAAACTGTCGCTAAAGTAGCAGCAAGAGCTGCAGTTGCTGCCAACAACAGGAAGGATACTGATCCTAATAATTCTGAAGAGGCCACTGGTCGCTCGGAAGGATCAACTGTGCCTCCAGGTTTGTTGTATCTTCATTTTTTTTTTTTTTTTTTTTTTCAGGAGTATTTTATTATTGATTGGTTTATTTTTGCAGATAATGTAGCGAAAGAATCCACGGTTGCGGGAAAGAGAATCGTTGAAGACAAAAAAATCGACAGCAGTTCGGAGGAAGCTGCGGATAAATCTTTGAATGGAAGATATTACAGTTACGGAGTTCCTTGGGAAGGCAGGTTTGACTATCGAAGGTCAATACTTGATAGGATGGATCTTCCCGAGGATAGATTTGGTCAATATGATGATTGATTCAAGCGTTTTATATATGTATGAATATATGAATATACTTAGGCAAAAGATATTGTTATAACTTCTTCCATTAATAAAAAAATTATGATTATTTAAAATAATGATATTGAGTTTGTATCTTCTCATTTAGGAGTTATACGGAAGTAGAAGGCTGAAAAAATATTTTTTCTGAAGAGGTTTTATAATTGATTAACCCTTTAGTGTTTAGGGAGTCGCAAAGAATCTCGGTGTGAGCTATTAGGGGAGAGAGCCAATCATAGTCCGTTTGCGGTTGTGTGAGAGACGGTTTAATTTTAGTAGTGTTTCCATGCGTCCCTTTCTACTGTTTTTCTAGCCCCCTCTCTAGGAAAAAAAACTGGAGTTCTCTCCTTTAAAGAAAAAGACATATGACTCAAATTATGCGTGGGAATTCAAGGCCGAACATTAAAGGGTTAATATGAAAATTGATATACATATATGAGTGATTTTGAACTTTATTAATAAGTTCTTTTTTTGAAAAATTCTGATTTTTCTAGATTTTGTAGATGATTTTCGAAAGTTTCGTTAAAAAGGTTACTTGCAGTAAGCACGATATCTTCGGTTTGAATCATCGAAACCCTGTTTTAAAATATTCATTGGAAAAAATTAAAAAAATTCGCTCCATGTAAATTATATATCTATAGATATGTACTGAGAAATTGAAATCAATTGAAATTATTGAAAAAAATTCAAATCTAATGATAGTGAATTTTTTTCAATGAATATTTTTAAACAGGGAATTCAAAAATAAAAAAAAAAAAATCAATTAACATAAGACATTATTTAGCGATTAATCGAAAAAATGATCAAGAAATCTATTTTTAATAAATTAGCGGGTTGACAAAAAAAAATTCACGATTTTCGATGAAAATTTTAAGCCTTAAATCTATATATATAAAAAAAAGTTGTTAGTTACACTATTTATAACTCAAAAAAATCTCTTTAGCAGCGGGGAAAAAGTCATTGTAAGGTTTCCAAAACTTAACATTACATGTAGTAATTCAGTCAACGGACTAAGAATTTTATATACATGTTATTTTTGCTGATTACATAATTTATAAATTATTCTTATTGCGGGAATATAACAGATTAAAAAGAATGTATTTTCCAAATACTAAACATGTGAAAAATAAATTTGGCTACTTATTTAAATAGAATTCGTAAAAAACATGTTAAATTTATTTTCTATAAAAATTTGATGTTACTGAGAAAATTTTCAATAATAGAAAAATTCTTCGCACTTGAAGCTAGATAGATTTCAACTTCACTTATGAGACTTGCAATGACTTTAACTAAAACTTTTAATGCTTATTTGGAATCTGTGCAAATCAAAACAATACTTCAATTAAATTTCAAGTCTAGATCTAAAAATGTAATTCTATAAAACGCTCAGCGAAATGGGCGGGTAACAGCTAGTTATTTATAAACATACGAAATATATTCGGAGTTATTAATCTTTGAATCAATTACTGGAAAATATAATCAAAAAAATTGTTTCAAAATTAGAGACTGATTTTATTAGCCGTTTTTGATAAATCTTACTCACCGATTTTAAAAATATAGTTTTAAGAAAAAAATGTTTAAAGTTTTTGGCCTCAGCCCCATTTTCGTGCGAGACCCTCCGAAAAGGATTTACAAAAATCCTTATAACTTTGAAAATACTTGTCCGACTGACATCAAATTTTCTGTGTATATACTTCAATATATTTAAATTACAAAAACTAAATAAAAAAAATGATTGATTTGTTATAAATTCTAACTGTGCATAGCCCCTTAATTATTACAAACAAACTTACTTAAAATTAGGAAGGTTATATTATAATAGAAACAAACAAAGTATATTTCTAATTATGGCACATGCCTTTCTATTAATAAACAAATTTAATTATAATAAATCATAATATTAATAATTAATAATAATAAATGTATGTATAATTACAAAATACGTAATTGGTTACTTGCGATTGCGTATAATTCTGTTATCAGTCTTAGCCTTTGGATTCTTCAACCAAGCTTACTTATTTATTACTGTATTTTGTATTGCCAATTCGTATCTGAACTGTAACTAGTATACCCAACAATCCACAGGCTAACAAAAAATATCAGAGTGTGTATTGTTTCTTCAAAAGGTACATCAGCGATGCGTTAAATCACATTAACAAAAATATAACTGTGGGTTATTTTTAAAATTCAATATCCATTTATCGGTCAACTAATAAACTAATTCATATACAATCAATAACCATAATCATAATTCATATTAAATCAACAAAATTTACCATCTTATTATCACGCATTGCATTGTTATCTATAACAAATCGGGCATTTATATCATAAAAATATTTTTTTAAATATTACAGCTTTTTTTGACAACGAATTATCATAATTATAATAGTTATAATAATCATACATATAAAAATTAATAATATCCGAATTGTGATGTTCGTCGTCTAGTACATTTTCTATTTATAATTATAATCATTTCAATAATAATAATAGTAATATTAATTAAAATAATTTTATAAAATTAATATATACAAGAATCAATAAAAATTTTTTATAAAACTAATAGAAATAAATTTTTATAACTAAAATAATATAAAGATTTACAGAATATCTGGTGAAGTATATATATATATAATCAATTCATTTTATATTTCTAATATATATGTACTTTGCTTATCACTTATCACCTTCATTGTTTTCTCTCATAATGTTCAGAACCATTTAATCTTATTCATTTTAGAAGATATATTTATTAATATACATATATTTTATTTAAATATATCGTTTAGAGACTAGCAATTATAATTAACTAGATAATTAATTTTTTAAAATTAGTTACGTGAAATCGGCATTGAAGGTTATGTTTAACCTTTTTTTTTTGTTTTCTTCTAACCTTACTTCGTAAAGTATATAAAATAGTATAAATGTGATATTATATATATTTTTTTAATATAATCAATCTCTTTGTAAGTAAAATTCAATAGATTTATAATTTCTGTGTCTAAGTTAGAATGAAATATCTGTAAAATTTTATGGAGGAACTTTTTTTTCTTGGTACACGGAAAGAACAAGATGACACTGGATATCATCCCAGATTATACTGTGTGAAAAAAAAAATTTAGATAGTAGCTAGTGTAATCCAGATTACAATGAGTGTAATTCAGATTACAATGAGTATAATTCAGATTACAATGAGTATAATCCAGATTATAACGAATATAATTCAGATATCACGCCGTATAATCTGGATTTTTTTAGCTACAATCTGAAATTTTTTTTCACCACAGATATATCACTGAGTATAATCTGGGATGATATCCAGTGTCATCTTGTTTTTTCGTGTAGAAAACTCAGTTAAAAAAATTTCTACAAGGAAGAATATAAAAAATTGAACAATTTTATTTTTTTTATTTTTATCGGAAAAAATTTAAGAAAAGTATTTTGAACTTTTTTTAAATTGACAGAATTTTAATATTAAATAAAATTAAAAAAAATTGTCCATTTTTTAATAATCTTCAAGATAAAAATTTTTCTTACCCAACTGATCGTTAAAAATGCAACCGGCAGTATTTTAAATAGTAAAAAAGGATATAAAAACTGGCAGTGTTTCATAAAATTAGTCTTTACAGTAACAATTTAATTATAAAAAAAAAATTGACAGTTCCGCTGGTAATCTCACATGATATCGGGGTTTAATTTGGTATTGTACTTTTTTATTTACAAGTGCGAAAAGAGATATTTGTATTTATTATTATTATTTGTATTTGTATTTTGTCGATAATGATAATTTAAAATTTGTCATACTGTATGCTTGATGAGCTTGTTTTTACCAGCCACCTATAATAATCATAAGTGGATTTAAATATTATTATTTTTTTAAAAATAATCATCCATTATTCGGCTTTTAATATCAACAACAACATTAATAACAATTAAAATAAGAGAAAGCCACTTTTAGACCGGCTTGAGACGTGTTTATGTTTATATTTTATTTATCCATTTTGTAATTAATATATTGTACGAGTTGATTCATTTCAATTGCTTTTTTAATCCCGTTAATCTGTGAGAAAATACTCGGGCATTTGTACGGCTTATTATTAAATTAATATATAATTATTTTTATTTATAATAA
The DNA here is from genome assembly GCF_020080835.1 of Cotesia glomerata. Taxonomy (NCBI): domain Eukaryota; kingdom Metazoa; phylum Arthropoda; class Insecta; order Hymenoptera; family Braconidae; genus Cotesia; species Cotesia glomerata. The sequence continues at coordinate 4,038,376 of NC_058160.1, read as the reverse complement.
TTAATATAATTATTATTACTTATTATCGTTATTATTTATATTTGTAATGAGCATAGAAAATAGTTTAGTTCTATTATATCTTGATATTTTCAGATACATAAACACTTTCAGTCTCGGCGTGAGCTTAATCTCTTCAAAGTAAAACGTAACAAGGGTTTATAGTATTATTTATATTTTTACTTTTTTATTACTCGGAATTTAATGTTTTCTTTTTTTCTATTATTATTATTATTATTATTATTATTATTATTATTATTAATAATGGCTGAGAATTTTTCGAACTAGAGAATTTTTCTACTCTAAGGCTACATAAGGCTTCAACGAGCTTGAACTGGATAATTTTAGAACACTTACAAAAATACAAATTTTTTATGAGCATAATTGCTATAATTTATCCCAACGATTATATTTTAATCTACTTTATTAGATTTATAAGAATTTTTTACGACACTGAAATTAAGACATTTTTTAAATTTGAATTTTTATGATTAAATTATAATAAAAAAATTCCACATCTAGAAATTAAAAAAAAATACAATTGTAAATTTTTTTGCAATATTTTTAGTTATGATAAAAATTAAAAAAATTTTTTTTTTAACAATTAAATTATTATTAAAAAATTTAAAATTGAAAAAATAAATAAAAGTGGAATTTTTTTTTTCACAAAAAATTAATAATAAAAATTCAAAAAATTTTCAAATGTCTTAATTTCAGTATAATTTTTTTTAATGCCTTTAAAAAGTTAAATATTTTGAGAAACTACGCCTAAATATACGCAAAACATGTAAAAGACATTGACTTAAGTTACTTGTAAAGTATATATTAAAATACCTTTTAAATTTTCGTCGCTATTAATATTATATTCTTCTCAAACATTCCAAAGCTAGCCTCAAATTTATCTTCACTGGGCCTAGTTCACTTATCAATTATAATTATCAATAATTATTTAAAAAAACTTTCTTAATTTTCAGTTACCATTGCCAGACTAGTCACCAATCAAATACTCCAAAAATAGTTACTGCTTATTTCAATAATCAATCATTTAGTCACTAATCATTAGTTATTCTTCATCGAGCATTCACATATTGGACGGCGGTACCAAAATATAGCCTAAAAGACCATCCAATCACAGCTACCCATTATTTTTGTTTCGTTGGTAGCACCGTTACATATTTAGGCATAAAAAAAAATATATAATATTGCCTGTCTTGTTTATTCGTCTTCTAGTTTAATCAAATATTTATATTTTCTATATTTAAATATAGAGATATATGTAGATGTCAGGGTGGCGCTAAAAAACCGACTTTTTTTTTAGTCGAGTTGAAAAATGTTAGTTTTTGATGTTTTAAGAGCCCTCTCCAAAGGACAGCTTAAAAAAAATTTTTAAGAGGTCACTCAAAATTTTTTTTAAATTTCAAAAATCGTCAAAAATCGAATTTTTTTTTTTTTTTATTTTTTTTCTCGTTACGTCCATAATTTTATTGACCAAAAAAAAGGTTTTCCTGAAAGTTTCAGTTCAAAATATGAATTTTAAAAGGTCGCTCATAATTTTTTTTTAATTTATTAGTGACTATTTAATTGGATTAGCATTTTTTGACTCTGAAATTTAAAAAAAATTATGAGTGACCTTTCAAAATTTAAGCTTTCAGGAACTTATTTTTTTTTGGTCTATAAAATTATGACGTAACGAGAAAAAAAATTTAAAAAAAAAATTCGATTTTTGAAATTAAAAAAAATTTTGAGCGACCTCTTAAAATTTTTTCACTCGAGACTAAAAAAAAAAAAATAGTCGGTTTTTTTTGCGCCACCCTAGTAGATATATATATCATTATTATGCAATTTCCTGCATCTACGCCTTTAATTATGGCAATCTAAGTTATAATTAATGATAAACATCAAAACTCGTCACTGACGATATTGAAGATTACGATCGATGTATAGCTACGAAAATAATGAATATCTTTAGTCACTGGTTAAGTTTAAACGCACTATCTTTACTTATGAATTTATTATTATCTATATTAATTAAAGATCTTGAAAAAAATATATAGATGTATATAGGCAAAGTGCAAGAGATCTTGCCTATAAAAAAAATATTTACTCTCATATTCTTCTTGCTCTTTAGCTTTAGTTATCTTTCTTGCGTTAAAAGTTCTTAAACTTAATTCTCAGTTTTGTTTGTTTGGATAAAAAGCGGAGAAATATATAAAACCTTTTACAGGTAATCGTTGTCAACGGTTCGTTTATCCTGAGGTTTAAGAGTCGTCATTTCTTCGACGGAGCCTTCTTGAGCCGTCTGCTCTTCGACAAAGTTTATTTTTCCGGCTTTGTACCACACAACGAGATCAACAATAAATGCCAGTGCGAGTATTCCACCCGTAGTGCCTGTGGATTAAAAAATTTTAATTAATCACACTGTGTTGAGTACTGACTTTAAAGATTATTATATTCCCTGCGCCACATACTTTCGAGGTACTCAAGGTATGGGTTTAAAAACAAGATTTACTGGAAAGTATGTTATTTTTACTATACCCGGTACTGGATGCAGTACCTAAGCAATGTTATGTGCTATATGTTATATTATGTGCTCGCTAAGTATAAATGACTCGGGAAGAACAAATCAACGTGGAGTGACGGTGGTGTAGTAGTATGTTGTGAGCTAAAGTAAAACCACTAGACATTACTCTGACTAATTTACCCGGTGAACGTACCGTGAAAGAACATCCTGAATATGTTTGAGTCGTAGAGCCAACAGGCGCCACGCTCACCGCAGGAGTTATCCCAAACCAGGCATGCGGAATCCACAACTGCTCCGTACACTATGGGACAAGGTACATTTCCTGTAGGATAATCGTAGTATTATTATTATTATTATTATTATTATTATTATTATTATTTAACTTTTATTAACATTAAATATTAATTATAATTGTAGTTACCAAATAAGCCTATCGCAAATTGTATGAGACCTAGAGCCATCGCTTTATCCTGGGGATCGACGCATCGCAGAATAAGAAGCATCGACCCCACTTCACTGGTAGAGTGGATAAAAACAAACAGAGAAAACAGGATCATGTACACCCAGAAGTTACTGCACTCTAGGTCGCAATATCCCATTGTTGCTTTGCTCATTTCAATTGATGATAATCCAAATGCTGCGTTCAATGTTTCATTTTGACCGATGCATTGACAACCGTAAAACTAAAAAAATATTATTGTTATTAATTTTAATCTATTAAATTTTTGCACGGCTCATGATGCGAAGCTTTAGAGAGTGTTTTACAATCGAAAAATTTTGTTCGCCTTATTTCGACAACTATTTTTATTATTATAGTCTTGTTAGTTGACGGAATCAAGATATTTTGCATACTATTGTCAAGATAATTTAATGGAGATTAATTTGACACTTTTCAAAAATTGATTTAGAGTAATAGAAATGGAAAAAAACATCAAAATAGGTCAAAAAATTTGAAATATGTATGAAACTCCGCACTGAAAAAAAAAATTATCTTGTTTCAAGAGAAAAATTCATGAACCAAAAATATAATTTTAAAGAGGGTAATTGTCTTGAATCAAGACGAAAAATTCTTGAATCAAGTAAAATTTCCTTAAATCAAGAAAAATTTCCTTAAATCAAGAATTTTTTTACTCAAATCAAGAATATTGTTCTTCAAAATCATATACTTGATTCAAGAACATTTTTTTTCTGTGCGAAAACACTGTAACTTGCGAAAAAACCCATTAATTGAGTAAAATTTTTTTTTTTTTAAATTCTTTGGAAGAATTGTAGGTCACCGAATGCGAATGGCTAGATAATTCAGTATCGTTTATGTACAATTAATAAAATAAAACAAAAACCAGAAGACTGTATATCTATATATATTGTGTACATTTATCCGACTAGAGGCGCGTACGTATTATCGTGCTATTTTACTTGTTTTATATATTTTTTTCACATTTTTTATTTTATTAATATTTCATAATTAAATGAGCATTATGAGTCGTGCACTTTTGGATTTTCCAAACTTTTTTTTTTTTTTTTAACAATTCTAACTCCAAATAAAAAACATTAATTTTTTAATCATCTGATATTTTTTTTTATGAATTATTTCTTAAAAATATTTTTAAAAAATTAAATCAATAATTTTTAGTGAAATTTTTTACAATTAAAAAAAAAAAATTATCAAATTTTTATTTTATTTAATAAATTTTGAAAAAAATTTTACTAAATAATTAAAAGTAACTATTAATTATAAATAAAACTTACAGAAGATATTTTGCCGTCAATTTCAGTAAAATTTGAACAAGCAGCATGGCAAGCCGAAAAATAAGTTTTTTTATCGGCTCCACATATGGGACTAAATTTATTGCGTCCACAATCACAATCAGCATTGCATGTAGGCTCAAAGCTGGCTACGCCCTCGGCGTTGGTCGTCAACCCAGCAAAGTCGTCCATAGGACACCCGATGAACATCAGAGTGCCCATACCTACGGCATAGACGACCGCGGTAAAGGCTATCCACCCGGCTACGAATCTTGCGTTGGGCTTAATGCGCAGGATAAACACGCCGCTGATTATTATTCCCAGGCCCATCACGAGGATCCCGCCGACTCCTGATATCATGTTCGCGTGGTGGGCTGGCAGCCGGAACTGCGTTTCCAGGTACTTTGGCAAGAAGGTGTACAGCCCCGCGATCGGCAGGATGTGGAGCACACTGCTCGCTGTTCTGTACATCAGGATGTCATTCCTTAGGAGTCTCTTCACCGCTTTTGGAAAATCTGAAAAAAAAATTATTGTTAGTTACCTATTGTCATAAAAATAGAAAAAAAAAATAAATAAATAATAATAATAATAATAATAATAATAAATAATTTCCATTGTTAATATTAAGTATTTGATAGTTTCTTTTATTTGATAACTATTTTTATAAAAAGACATAAATTATTTAAAGCCCTATATCACAAATTACTGTCAGTCAAATTATTCTAATTTACATATGAATTTATAAAGGTCCACAACCTTTTTTAATCCCTAATATTCTGTATTATAATCAGGTCGTTGGTCTCTTGATTCTTCTATAGAAATTCTGTCCTATGTAATATTCAACAGTCTTTTTTTATTATTATTATTTTATAGCTTCCTAAAAATATTATTATTATAATTATTTTATAAAACTATTTTATTAATTGACAAAAATATAATTATGAACTTATTCATATTAATTAACTAAACTTATTTTAAATAGTAATTTTCATTTTTAATAAAAAAATTTTGAGCCCAAAAAATCATAAAAAATTTATTGCTACTCAATCAAGAAAAATTTTCAAACCAATAAATTTTGTTTTAAGTTAATTTTACTTAACTAAATAATTTTTCTATTAGAGTAACTCTCCCTATTATTAATAAATACTAATAATGTAATTTTGTATAATAAAAAAAAAAAAAAAAAAAAAAACTATAAGTCTGTCGAGGAATCACCTAAATCATTTTCATTAAAATAAAAATTTAAATAAAAATACTTGTTTGCCTAATTTGTCGGTTTGCGATTATGTAATTTTTATATTCGCTATTATATCTTCACTACTGGGTTTGTAAGCCTGGACTAGCATAAGTACAAGGCAATACATCTTGTTTTACAAACGCTGTTTAATAACTTCTCTCTCTGCGCCATTCTTACGCTACACGATCGTCATAATCATTATTATCATCTGTTCCTCTTACTAACTCATCCTCATCCTCATACGTATGAATATACCTAACTTGACTTATGCCATCCGCGGTTTTTTTCTTTTTCTTTCACCTTGTAGATCCTATGGATCTATGCGGGGTTGCCAGCTTACGATGACGAGTTAGAGCAACACATGGTTAGAGTCTCTACATATAATAATATAATATACAGGGAAGTCCTTGGACTTTGTCTATTTTGACAAATAAAACGTGCGTAGGATTCAAGTCCTACTAAGTTATTTATCTGCCGAATTAATTCACTGAAAGTTTATTGCGAGATAAAAATGTTTATGTAACACCTTCGAGCTTGGACCGCGACCCTGGTGCTTATACTTATACTTAACTATACTAGGCGATTTATCATTTATCATCTTTCTTTTTACGAATAATAATAATGGATTAATCTCTATTTTATAATAAAAATTTATTTAATGTATTATAAGCTCAATTCTTATCTTGATGCTGTATTTTCAAGGGGAGACTTTTTCGATTTATTTTTAATTATATTAATGTAAAAATTATCTTTTGATTTGGTTACTGTTTAAATTGCGATTTTAAATACATAAATATGTACTTGGATAATTTTTTGTCTTGTACTTTGATTTAAAATCTGCAGACACTTAACAAAAATAATTTTATTTTATAAAATTAACAATTATTATTGTTATCAAACTTGAAAATACATGAACACCTTTTATATTTATATAATAAAATTATTTCTTCAAAAACTACAAGCTAAAATTAACAATTAAAAATTTTTATGATTTTTTTTAATAAATTATTGTAGAAAAAAATTTTACTAATAATTCCAAAAAATTCCAAAATTTAGACTTAAAATTGTAAAAAAAAATATATTTATGCAAAATAAAATTAATAATAATAATAATAAAAAGTTTTCTATTACTAAATATAAAGATCGATTGGAAACCTTCTAAAAAATAAAACAAAAATTAAAAAAAAAAATAACCATCAAATAAAAAGCAAATTACTGTGGAGGAGTCTTGTAAGTCTTGTAAGTATTTTATAAATTTAATAATAATTATTATTATCAAACTTGAAAATACATGAAAATATTTTATATTTATATAATATTATGTAATATATTTCTTCAAAAACTATAAGCTAAAATTAAATTTTTTAATTTTTATGATTTTTTTTAATAAATAATTTATTGTAGAAAAAAAATTTACTAATAATTCCAAAAAATTAGTGATTCAATTAAAAAAAAAAATATATTTATACAAAGTGAAATTAATAATAATAACAATAATATAAAAAGTTTTCTATTACTAAATATAAACATCGATTAGAAACCTTCTAAAAAATAAAACAAAAATTAAAAAAAAAAAAAAAATAACCATCAAATAAAAAGCAAATTACTGAGGAGGAGTCTTGTAAGTTGTAGGTGTCTTGTAGGTAAGTATCGAAGGCGTAAGTAAGATAGTTGACAGCGTTAACGTTAAAAAAAGCAAGCATTCGTAGCAGAGTAGAAGTCGAGTGTGGAAGTTTAGCTTTAGGGTAGACGTTTTTTATTTAGTTTGTATGTTATATTATGTGTTATGTCCCCCTTAGTGTGCTTGGAGAACACACACGTGTCCTCATCGTATATCAGGGTCCTGGCTGGTATCGCGGCTCAGCTTAGCCACGTAGTATGTAGTATATAGTATATACAGTATACATTTATACTTATACATAGTATTATATCGCGGTGACCATGAACTTGCTCTACCGTTCGCGAGTCGGTCAGTCATTATTATTGACTCACACGAACACGTACCACTGAGCACACTTGAGTGTGTAAGATGCGTACTCTTTCATATTATACATACGTAATGTAAACGTCGAGTAAGAGTATGTGTGTCTATGTCCTGCAATCGGAGCAGATCTCAGGCTGGTTAAGATAAATTATACCAACTCGGCATATATTACATTACACATGTGTTGCCGGCATTGATGAACGAAATGCGAAAAGACTATACTAGTTTGTCCGTCCTTGACACCTTTGGATTTGACTGGTATGGTGATTTACTTAACTTACATCAGTATTAGTTTAGCTTACTGATGGTGAATTGTAACCGGGCGGACAAGAATAAAATTTATTGGGACTTAAAATAACATAAATAATGAATTCACCTTTCAGACTTGGCTTTGAGTCCTCGATCTTGGGCGAGGATTTACAGGTCGGCAGTCGGGAGGGAAACGCGAACATTGCGATGCTCACCAGTATCAGCATCCCTGATATCAGCACCAGACCTAGAAGTAAATAATATTTTAGTTCAATTATATAAGAATTGAAATTGCTAAAAAAATTGTAAAATTTTTTATTCAAGTATTTTACTGAAATTATTGACAATTAATAAGTTACTAGTAACCTTGCAGTCACTATGTGACTACCGTGACTTGTGAACTATAAATAAATAAAATTTTGCTTTATTAAATAATTACTTTTGTTAAATTCCATTGTACTTTTTTAACTATTGACGTTTTTAAAGATATAAGCACATCCTGATATTACACTCATCAAGAGCTTTCATTTGAGTACCCACATGCGTTTTGACATATTTTTCATATATACATATATATAATATATATAAGTATATGAAAAATTGATGTGGGTACTTAAATGAAAGGTCTTGATGAATGTAACGTCGAAATGAGCTTATATCTTTAAAAATGTCAATAGTTCACAAGATACAAGGTCGTTTCTTAATTATGTTAAATTGCACTGTACTTTCTTAACTATTGAATTTTTTAAATATATAAGCTCATCCTGATATTACACTCATCGCGAGCTTTCATTTGAGTACCCACATGCATTTTTGATATATTTTTCATATATACATATATATAAATATACAAAATATATAAAAAATTGATGTGGGTACTCAAATGAAAGGTCTCGATGAGTGTAATGTCAGGATGAGCTTATATCTTCAAAAACATCAATAGTTCACTAGATACAAGGTCATTTCTTAATTATGTATCTAGATAGAGCATTTTCGAATGCAGCCTAAATACTTATCATCATAAATTGACTATTGGTGAGAATGATATGAAACATCGTATGTGATTAAAAATAAAATTTATAATTGTCAAATAGAAATTTTTAAAAGCGCTCTGCTAGAAAGTAAATTTATAGATAATCTATCTGCAGAGGATTTTTTTTTTAATTTTTATTTTAGAAGAAATTTATGAAACTTCAATGCCAAGAAACGGCTCTTAGTGAAGGCAGAGGGGAAGAAAGAGGTGGTCTATTGTAATGAGTTAATTTACCGAGCCACCAGGCGCCAACCCATCGCGGGTCGTTAGGAGTGATTTGCGGATTATCTGACGGGTCTACGTAGATCATTGTGCAGAACGAGCCAAGAATAAATCCAAGGGCTGGGCCCAGAATTCTTACTCCTATTGTTATGGCTGGAAATATAAAATAATTGTTAAAGATTATTATTATTTTTATTATTAAATTAAATCATATTAACTTTTATTATTATTAAATTAAATTTTTTATTTTCAAATTTAATTTTTGATATTAAAATACAAATAATTTTTTTTTTTTTTTTTTAATAAAATTTGTAAATCTAGAAAAATTTATTAGTTTAAAATTTTTTTTTGCTTAAAAGCTCTTTAGAATTATTTTTTTGGATTGTTCTCTTGTAATTTTTTTTCAGTACACTATTCATCCTTGCAAATAAAAATTTTTAAACATTTACAAAATTTCTTATGATCAAAATTAATGATAAAATAATTAATCTATAGTTAAAAATTAAAAAAAAAAATTAAAGACATTGAATAGTCACCAAAATATAAAGGACTTTCTCTAGAAGCAACATTATCATCAATATAAGGAATCCCCAGAGTATAAACAGCCGTCTGGCCCATTCCAACTCCCAGAAGCGAAACGAAGAAAATAGCCAGAACTATGGAAGTTATTTTCGATTGAATTTCCTGCTCTGTCAGAAATGTGCCTTCGCAGTACTCAGTAGTGTCCGAGACAAAGTTTGGTGAGTCTGTGGTGTACGACCTGTTTTAAATAAATTATTTTATTTTCCATTTAATCAATAAAATAAATAAACGAAAAAATCGGCATACCCGTCGAGATCCACTGAAGAATTAATATGAGCGCGCGGTGTGCAAAGACTAGAAGTAACATGATTCGAGGTGCTAGCGGAGTCCGGGTTGATAGTAAAGAGCGCTTTCTTCTGCTCGATCAGCTGCTCGCCGAAGATGAAATGGGGCATAGAGCAGGTGAAAGAGCTCAAGGCGAAGAGTATCATGCCCCAGGCGATCCACTTGGGTCTGTGGCCTTGACCGCCGTAGTAAGTCAGCAAGAGCGAGGATCCAATCTGCCCGATTTCCGTCGCCGACATTATGATCCCCGTGGTCTTCGACTGGATTTGAAACAGCTTCTCGATAGTTGTTATCACTGAGACAAAGTACGTGTAGTACATGCCCTGTAGCACCTGTAAGCCAAAATAATAACAAGATAATTAAATTATTTTATAATTTTAAAATAAAAATAAAATTTATGTGCTATAAATATGAATTTATATTTTTTAAACTATTTTTAATTATTCTGTCTAAACTGTGAAAGATAGGAAAAAATCATGAGATCTTTTTGAAGGGGATTAAATTTTCTACATAAAAGGTTTATTGTAATTTTTTTCGTATTTTAAATCAAATCGATTTTTTTAATTTGGAAATTAAATTAAAAAAAATTATCAAATAGATGAAAAATTTGCTCCGTTTTAGTTAAAATAATTATTCTAAGTAGAGGTCTTATCCATATAAGGTAAAAGACCCAGTTATTGACACTGGCCTAGTTGATTGACGCAATTCTAATTAAAAAAATAAAATGTTCTCAAAAAACCAATTATCTTAAAATTTATAATTCAAGAATTATATTTATTAATTTATTAGAGTCGATTTGTTTTATTGAATTTAAATAAAATTGCAAGTCAATAACTAGGCCAGTGTCAATAACTGGGTCTTTTACCTTAACAAAATGATAAGAGACCTTTTTGTGAGGGATTGAATTCTTCACAAAAAAACTTTCTTATCATTTTTTTCGGTAATCGGAAAAAATAAACCGGAAAAAATAGACCTGGAAAAAATTTTAAAGTTATGAAAAATTCATATTATTTCATTAAAATTATTATAAAATAAAAATTATAATAATAATAATTGTATATCACACCCAAAATTTTCCTGAAAAACAAGCACCCCTAGAATAATCGCTCCATTTTTTGTTACAAAAAAAAATAAAAAAAAAATTAGGTCAATAGTCCAAGAAACAGAATATCAATTCTTGTTAACAGATATCACACTGACATAAATTTTTTCGAAGGTTCCTATAAATCATTCCTAGCAAAATTAAAAGAAATCTTGTAACTCATAATGCTGCAATATTTTCTCCTTATGTATAATAATCTATTTTCTGTCTTCTTTTTTATTAATACTGTTTATATTTATTTCTCTTATAACTTCTGTAATGACAACGTGTACAAAGCCGTTTGGCGTTTAAAATATAATAAATAAATAAATTATTATTATTATTTTTGTTTTATAATAATTTTAATGAAATGGTATGAATTTTTCATAAGTTTAAAATTTTTCGGGTCTATTTTTTCCGGGATTACATTTTTTCGTACCTCCAATATTTAATCGGTAAATCAAACTTATAAGTGACAACAAGTATACAATTCACAAAACTTACCCAGGTGAGGCAGAAGATGACCAAAAAAGCTTGTTTGGTTGCGAAGTACTGGAGCCAGAACGGCCTGAAAAGGCCCCATCCACAAGAGACATCCACATCATCGAACTCTGTGTGCAAGCTGTTGGATTTTTCGTCCCCGACGGCAAGGAGCTTTCCGTTCTCCAGAGCAGTGATCTCCAGGACCTTGCCGTTGCCGTTGGTGATTGATTTGTTGTTGTTCAGCTTGTTGTGCATCTCGACGGTGTCATTAGACATTTTCTCGCTGGGAATTATCGTCAGGACGTTGACGGTTCCGTTCGCGATTATCTGGGTGTCTTCGCCGGCCATCGTGGGGACAAATTAATTGTCAAATTTAATTTTTTAACCTGAAAAAAGATAAACATTTAATTAAATTAAATCATTCGCACCCAGAATTTCAAAAAATTCAATTTTTTTTTTCATTTTTTTAATCTACATATATATAAGTATCTTCATAGAAAATTTTATGTTAATTGGACAAGTATTTTAAAAGTTATAAGGATTTTTGTAAAGCCTTCTCGGAGTAACTAATTGCGTATTTTGTAATTATACATACATTTATTATTATTAATAATCATTAATATTATGATTTATTATAATTAAATTTGTTTATTAATAGAAAAACATGTGCCATAATTAAAAATATACTTTGTTTGTTTGTATTATAATATAACCTTTCTAATTTTAAGTAAGTTTGTTTGTAATAATTAAGGGGCTATGCGCAGTTAGAATTTATAACAAATCAATCATTTTTTTTATTTAGTTTTTGTAATTAACATATATTGAAGTATATTGAAGTATATAAACAGAAAATTTAATGTCAGTCGGACAAGTATTTTCAAAGTTATGAAGATTTTTGTAAATCCTTTTCGGAGCGTATCGCACAAAAATGGGGCTGAGGCCAAAAATTTTGAATATTTTTTTCTTAAAACTGTCTCTAATTTTGAAACAATTTTTTTGACTCTATTTTATAGTAATTGACTCAAGGATTAATAATTCCGGAAATATTTTATATTTTTATAAACAATTTAACGCTAAAATTTTGATTGAAAATCAAAAGTGAACTTTTTTGTCAACCCGCTAATTTGTTAAAAATAGATATTTTGATAATTCCTTCGGTTAATCGCTAAATAATGTCTTATATTAATTGATTTTTTTTAGATTTTTTAATTTTGATTATTCAAACCGAAGATATCTTTTTTCAAGTAACCTTTTTAACGAAACCTTCGAAAATCGTCTACAGGATCTAAAAAAAATCATAATTTGTTAAAAAAAGAACTTATTAATAAAGTTCAAAATCTCCAATATATGTATATCAATTTTCATATTAATTAATTAAAAATCCTCTCCAAAAAAAATCATCTTTTTGGACCTTGTAAATGTATAACTCTTTACTACATTATTACACAAAAAAATTAATGACTTTTTTTTTAAAAACAGAAAGCTTAAAGAGTTTTCTACTTTTCATTGTCTACTGACTACAATTACCGCAGCCTCATTTTTAGCGAGCGAAGATAAATAGCGACAGTGATAGTGATAGTAATAAGTTGAATCGAAAGTGAGTTGAGAGTGAAATCACCTCTCACATCATTCACCGCGGGTTATCAGGGACAATAGTATTAATAGTTTACGATAAACCTGTTTATATTAAATCAAGTATAATATAACAACAACAATAAATAATAATACTAATTAATTAATAATTCAACAAATAATATAAAGTGAAGCTCTCAGTTTGTCGCTTCTATCTTGATAATAAATTAGATTATAAATGTAAATGTAAATTTAAATGGTAGAGCAGAGTACATCTAATCAGCAAGCAGGTTGCAGTTCTGCTCAGGTGGTAGAGACTTGGTCTAGGTCGCCTTTCACTGTCCCACTGGCATTACATAGTCATAGTATATAGTATATAGTATAGAGTATTGAGTCTTGAATATATATATGTTGTTATTATGGGTAGATATAGATATAGATGTATAATACCTCTCAATCTCAATGCCAGCCACCAGACAATCTAAACGTGCAACAGCTACCAGCTACCTACTCAATTTATTATCCTCCAGCTCTTTATTTTATTAATTCGTCTTCTTATTATTATATTGAATTATTATACTCGATACGTTGCGGTTAGGCCTAGTGGCAATTATTTTCCGATTTGGTAGAAAGTTATTACAGGTAATATCTGCATATACGTTTCACTTTTACGATCAACTACTTGTTATTACTTTTAATGATTATTCTGTATTTCTGAATTGTAACGATTGTGTAAAAATAGATAATTGATTAAAAAAGTAAAAATTATGATTTAATAAAAAAGAAATACAGAAATTATAAAGTAATTTTTAATGAGTTTAAAATAAGTGATTACAAAAAAATTTATTGTAAAAGAATTTGAGTTTTAAGAACTTCAGAATTTAAAAAAATTTTTTTAAACAGTTAAAAGAAAATTTAATTGTATAAGTAAATTAATGCTGTGAAAAAATTTGAGAGAAAAAATCTTTATTTAAGAAGATCATTTTTGCCCTCCGGGCGGAAAGTGGCAACTTTCGTCCCGATGCGCTAAACTAAGTTGCCGCTTTCCGCCTTCGCCGGACAAAAATTAGTATACACTCCTCGGGAAGTAAATAAGAAGCCTCAGATCACATGTTTGTTGACCTCGGCTTCGCCTCGGCCAACAATTACATGTGATCTGGTTTCTACTTTACTTCCCCTAGGTGTGTAATATACTATTTTAAAGATTTATCGTCTTGAATAGAAAAAAAATTCTTGAATAAATTTTAAAAATTCTATTCAAAGAATTTTGAAATTTTTTTTGTCAGTGAATCAACTTTAAAAATTCCGTAAAAATTTATACAAAAAAAAATAAGTTTGAGTTTTAAGAACTTCAGAATTAAAAAAAAATTTTTTTTTAAACAGTTAAAAGAAAATTTAATTGTACAATGATAGAAGGATTTGTTTATATTTAATAAACTTTATTAACTGTTAATAAATGATTTTTTAACATCATAGGATTTAATAAATATTTATTAACAGTTAATAAATTATTTATTAAATACGATTTATTAAATGTTAATAAATATTTATTAATGGTTAATGAATATTTGTTAACTGTTAACAAATATTTATTTAAAATAAAAAGCAAAAATAGCAATTTTCTTTTGACACTTTTTATAACCCTACAGCTAGAATACGTGATAATAATTAAATTCACTAAATAAATTAACGTTTTTAATATTTAAAAATATAAAAGATAATTATGAGCTGTGATAGAATTTGGTATTTTACAATAAACGTTATTATAATGTAATATAATTAATGCAAATAATTTATAAAGATGATTTTTGTTTATAAGCAATCTTCATATCATATGACATTGCAAGCGAAACAAATTCACTCAACAAAATATTTATTAACTGTTAATAAATATTTGTTAACTATTAATAAATACTTATTAACTATTAATAAATGTACTTTCCTCCTAAATAAATATTTATTGAATGTTAAAAAATATTTATTAAAATTTAATAAATTAAATAATTGTCTTCAAATAAATTAAATTATTAATAGTTAATAAATCCTTCTATCAGTGTATAATTAAATTAATGCTGTGAAAAAATTTGAGAGAAAAAATCTTTATTCAAGAAGATCATTTTTTTTTTTTAATTTATCGTCTTAAATAGAAAAAAAATTCTTGAATAAATTTTAAAAATTCAAAGAATTTTGAAATTTTTTTTGTCAGTGAATCAACTTTAAAAATTCCGTAAAAATTTATACGAAAAAAATTAAATTAGTCAATTTTTAACTTTAACTTTTAAATAATAAATAGTAAAATAAAAATATCACTACATAAAATGATTAATATTTAATAGTTATTTTATTACTTGCTAAGAATATTTTTTTCCGCACATCAGTTCCAAAAAAGTGTAAAGAAGAAGTAGGAAAAAAACACACTCATATTAAAAGTTTATTCATAATTTTGACTTAAAAAATTATTTCCATTGAATAACATCACAATTTTTCTTCAATTCCATAATGTCAAACTATAAACTTACGAGTAATTAAAAAAAAAAAAAAAAATAATAATTTCAACGCATAGATGCGCTTGCTATCAGTCCAAATCATTAACTAACGATATTAACAATTAACGACCCGGCTATTTATACACATGGTGGCTATTGTAACACCTAGGACAATATGTAAGTGTTCTCAGGGTACTTGCTCGAGTTTTTCGTATTTCGTATGTTTCTTATCCCCCCACTCCGGCTGATTAATTTTTACGTGGATGATTAATAGCTTCTCAGGCCAAAGAGTTTTTAAATTCACAGCCCATTTAATTTGATAGCGATTTATGTAACCAATTGGCGAACAAGTAACGAAAATACTTTTGCGTATCTGTAATGAAAAAAAATAACGCGGGATTTTTTAGTTTTTATTTTTCAGAGGACGATGTACCTTAGCTAATGCACTTTAAGTAGAGGCGCATCCAGTTTGTTATACATATATTTATGTTTATATTACATCTATATATATATATATATATATGATGGATAATGTGTTACACACACATCCAACGTAATAATAGATTAGCTGAAGCCGGGCTTCCACCACAAATTATGGTCCAAAGCCCGCCGTATCAGCATCATCTTTTTGGGCAAATAACACGCTATTTACTTCCACACTAATATACTTATACCGGAGTGTTCATGGATGCAATTATTGACATCAACAGAGTGGATAAATATCTCCGCTTGATACTAATAAAATAGTTTATGAGAAATAATATACAAGGGAGTCACCGGAAATTGAATTCTTTTTATAACTATTTTTCTGCAACAAGTGTCTATTTATTTGCTTTTTTTTGAGCAAATAAATGGAGGAATATTGAAGACTAACTTTTAGAAATTAATTGGGAAAATCCGGGAATTAATGTTTCTTTTTTTAGACAATAATAAAAATATGTTTAGGTGTTTATCTTTAGACTGAACTTTGGTAGTTGATTTTATGGAATTTTATTTTTTTATATAAAATTTAATAATTCACAGTAAAAAATTGTGTTAAAAATTTTTATGTTGAGTATGTAACACTTTTTTGTGTTGATTTAACAGAATAAATTTTAAATTTACACATAAAAGTGTTAAATATTTTACACAATAATTTTCAACACTAAGTTTTTTGACGCAATGACGCAAAATTTTTTACTGTGTTCTATAAAATTTTTTTAAAGTTTTAAATAATAACAATAATAATAATAAAGTTACAAAATTTTTAAAATATATTATTATTAAAAAGTAATAAATTTTTACTTAATACAAAAATAATTCAGACAAGAATATTAAATAAGTATGTAAACTAATAATTGAGATACTTAAAGATTGAAAACCGGATTGCATTCACTGAACAGAAAAGTACATATTTACATTCACCATTTTTATCTACCAGAAAGTGGGTAAAATGAACCCATAAATTATCAATCATTAAACTCACGGAATAAAACACATTTATTTTCTTTATCGCTCTTCAAAGTTTGATGACAAAAATTCCATCTAATTATGGATAGAACCAATTACAATCGTAATATCCTTAAATACTTTTATATTTCTTCAATAATAACAACCTCTGAACTCTAATTAAAGATGATGTTTTTTAAGGAAAATAAAAAAAAAACAAGATCGTAAAACTTAAATTAGAAGACAATACTTGAGTCACTCAATGCAATAATAACCGACGATAATTACCAAGGTACAATTATCGATTTAAAGTCGAGCATATTGCGTCCATTGATCTGTAATTATTTTATAAAAATAATCTTCGAGTTTGAGCGGGAATAAAGTGACCGCTGAAAACGGACAATTCAACGCCCATAGTTGTAATTAATTTTGTTGACAATGTATACGTTTACGGAGTTTATACGCGACCTCATCTAACCCAGATCTGACCCCATGACCTCCGTAATAATATACATTCTGTAAATTTGCGCAACAACAACAATAACAACTAAACTGTCTACGTACTGAGTAGTCCACTTGTAAATGTATATTTACACTTTTTTTTATTTCATTTATTTATACTTTATTATTTACTCTAGTTTATATATATATATATATATTTATCCTACTTGTTCGTAATAAATTGTTTGACACAATAAATTTAATTTAACACACGACACATGACTGATGGTTTTTTTAACACGAAATAGAACTTTGATAAATTTTATTTTTTATTTTCAAATTGTTTTATAATTACTGAGATTGTTAATTTTCGGTTTTTACGGACTGTTAAAAATTTGTCAATCGTTCGTTTTTATTAGATCTAATTATATATATATTTTTTTTAATTTATATCATGAGTATTAAAAAAATATTTTAGAAAATCTGAAAAAAAATTTACAAACTTCTTTTATAAAAAATTTAAGAATTTTAACATTAAAAATTCTAGTCTAGAAATTAAAAATTTTTTTTGTATATACTCAAAATATGAATAAATAAATGATTAAAAAAAATTATTCTCAATTTTTTTTTGTCAAAAAATATTAATGCTTAATTTATATTTTAGTGAAATTTTAAATAGCCCGCTTTTTTTAAAACCAATTGAATATCTTTATAAAAGTTTAGTGTCGCGCTGCCTTCTGGCGATTTCGGGCAATACAAAAAAAAAATAGATAAAATTGATTGTTCAATAAATTTTTTTAATAATAAATAATCAATATAAAGGATGATAGAATAGAAAATCCGAAATTTTGCACCGAAACTAAAAAAAAAAAAATTTTAAACCCGGCGGCAATTTGGGGCCGCGATCTAATCGCGAATAAAGACCCTAAACTAAGGATATAATTAAATAGGGAAAGAGGAGGGAAGATCGAATGTAGAAGATAGAGAAGAAAGTAAATATTAACAAGAGTAGTAGCGGTGCAGTAGCAGTTGGTAGTCATATAGTTATATAGTAGCTAATAAAATAAATAAAATAAAATGAAATAAAAGAGTTAACAGAGTCGGAGGGATCTGAGGGACCAGGGGATAGAAATGGAAGGGCGGAACGAACCAAGCGTGCGCGCCTTGAAGTAGGTCAGGTCTCAATGGTGGCCTACGTATACATCTGTGATATTATTATATATAAAATGTATACGCCAAGATAGATAGATGTATAAATATATAGAAGTGTATTTATGTAGTGGTAGTGCATTGACAATAGACATAGATAATATGTAATAACTATGACGTTATTATCTTGTCTATAATACGTATAGTGGACATCATTCAATTGTAGCTATTATACTATTTTAGTTCAACTCGGTTTCATTATTATTAATTTCAAGATAAGTGACATATTGTCGATGCATCAAACATTTATGCAATAACTTTAATGACAGTATAAATTTCAGTGAGAAAATATTTTATTAACTGAATTTAAATTTTATTTATTTTCCTCAATTTTATAAAAAAAATTAGATTATTATTATTTATGTCAAAAAAGTTTTTATTGATTAAAATTTTATTTTAATGTTTTGAATTAAATATTTTATCTTCCATTTTATGAAAATTAGAAGAAAGGCATTTTTTTTTACACTAACTTCTTGATTAATCATTCTTTTATTCAATTATATTATTGATAATAATAATATCGTAATTAAAAAAATGTTTAATACAATTTTTAAGATGAAATTGTCAATTTTTTAAATAATTTGATTTATTTCTCGAATTAGATTTGAAGGAAATTGAAATATAGTAAAAATTTTCCCAGCTCGTTCAGTAAAAAGATAAAAAACTATTAAAATAAAAAGCATATTATGTGTTTATTTCTCTAAACTAATTTCCTTCTTAATTATACAAATTTAATGTAATGTACGAAAAGTAATCTAAGTACAGAGAGAATAAGCTGGTGGGTTTCGGCTCCAGAAATAATCTCCCTCGGTTGGAGAGTTCTATAAATTCACCTTGAGCTTGTGTATTGTACTTTGTATTGCTTTTATATTATTAAAGAACAAGTAACATTTTATTCCCCTTTCTCGCGTCTATCACTCTTCCTAATAACACAGTGTAGGCTTTATTTTTTAGCGGATGATAAAAAGAGATTTTTTTAGTGTTAAGCTGAAAATATAATCGTGGAGTTTTTATAATTGAATGGATAAATTATGCGTATTGTATTATGTATTACGTGTGAGTAATAGCTGGGAGATAGCTATTTATCTTTTATTTAAAATTTACAAGCGAGCCAGCATATGAAAATAAAGTACATTTATTTAACGGAGTCGATTCGCAGAATGATCTAAAAATATCAATGATTGAGCAACAGAGATCTTTAAGGAACGAGTCTCGAGTCTCAAGATGCCTCAAACTAATATTCTATAAGATTTTATATTTTTTTTTATTTTTTACTGATAAACAACTGACCGGTCAAGGCTTTATATTACAATTGTTGTTTTTTAAAATGGATTCACTGTCATTTTAGAGTGAAAAAATCGTTTTATAGAATTATTGGTTTGTTTGAAAGCAATTTTGTTTGAGGAATTTTTTTCTAAATTTACACTGACGAATTTTTTTTTTTTTTTTAAACGAAAGGAAGAGCGCAATAAGTAAAAATACGCTCAGTGTCTAGTTTTTTCTTTAAAATTTTTTTTACTGCTAATTTTATTTAAAAAAAAAAAAAAAAAAAAAAAAAACTTTCTTATCTTTAAATTTTTTCCTTGTTTAGAATTTGTAAGAAAAATAAATTTTTCACTTAAAACTTGAAATTATTTTTATTAATTTAAAAACTACCGATTTAATTTTACATTAAAAATTCAAATTAACATAACCAAATAAATATATAATCTACCTGCCGATGACGATGATATTTATTTTTTGCAAACCCAGTCATAAGAAGAAAATCTTAAAAAAATTTAATTCATACTTTCCTTGACCGAATGTTAATACGGCAGGCCATCTAATTACCCAGCTGTCCTTTAAAAAATATTGTTCATTCCAAACAAAATATATTAATAATTAAAAGAAAATAACGCCTGTTAAAAAAATATTTACCCACCGTGTATTTTTTCTCAGTGTAATGACAATTAGTCGCCTCTTGTGTAAAATTTTGTCTGAAGATAACGATTAAGCTGTATGTAATCTATATTGATACACCTATACGTGTATTTAATTAATATATTAATAATTTTTTAGTAATTAAATTCCGAGATAACGATAGTGAAAATAAATTTATAACAGTTGTCGCTATTTAAACAAAAACTAAAGTCAATTTCATTTTTTTTTTTTTTTTTTTTTTTTTTCAAACAGATTCGATGTTTAATGAATTGTCTTACACTTGTGTCTGTTTTATAATAATGAAAATAATAATAATAATAATAATAATAATAATAATAACTCTAGATATGTTTAAAAATTATTATTATTATTATTATTATGATCGAACGTTTAAAAATATCTCAATAAAAAATATGTCTAATGTTTTTTCATATTGATAATTTAAATAATTATTATTATGTCTCAATACAGAATTACTCACCCACCTGTTAAAATTGCCTCAACTACGCGTATTAACATATGTGGGTTCTTATTATACCGTCCGAAAACCGGAATATGCAACATAACATATTTCTCTAATATAAGTATATAATCATAATAATAATATTGTAATAAAAAGAGAAACATGTCGGTGATATGAGTTTACATTTAAATCGATTGCGTGTACATGTTCATCTATAAATTAATAAAATGTTAAATGTGCATTGAGCACACCATAAATCATATCATATATATAATATATGTAATAATAATATTTTATAAATTATATATTTATATTCTATATATGTATATACATATATATTATTAACGTAATAACACAAAACATACGTATGTAAATATTTATATTAAATTTATAATCGTTAATTGATCAAGTCATCGATAAATCAACTAATTTATAAGTAGGTAAATATGACAATTAAAAAACACTTGTTTGACGCAATAAAGTGTTAATATATTTATATTAAATATCCCGATAATTATAATGGTAATTGACTACAATCAGTACACGTAAAAAAAAATGTGGTGTGAACTACTGAATATTTCATTTTTTTTAATTAGTGGGTTCTCTATTTGACGTGGTTAAGTGCTGGAAATTATTGATGGAATTGTGATACATTTATTTTTTTTTATGTTTAAAATCAGTTTATGTTTAAAATTAAATTTCTATATATTTTTAACGCTTCAATTCTTTCAATTTTAGTGACGCGCTTAGACATGTTAACAAAAATTTTTTTTTAATTGAAAATGTAATTTTGGACAAACACTGTGTTTAACAATTTTTTTGTATCTGTAATAATTAGCATTCAATTTGATATTTTAACGTTTATAAAAAAATTTTTGATTAAAGTAAATTTTTCTTTGCTCAATAATTTTTTTATCAGTGCACTGATAAAAAAATTGACTTGACTCAAGAGTCAAACTTTTGAACCAAGAATTCCATTTTGAAGAAAATGATTTTCTTGAGTCAAGAGAATAAATTCTTGACTCAAGAAAATTTTCTTAGACCAAGAATAATTTCTCAGCTCAAGAATTTATTCTCTTGACTCAAGAAAATCATTTTCTTCAAAATGGAATTCTTGGTTCAAGAGTTTGGCTCTTGAGTCAAATCAATTTTTTTTATCAGTGTGTACTTTTCATTTAAAAGAGATTAGTTCAATTCTAAAAAATTGATGTTAAAGCTCATAAAGCTCTTTTAAATTTTACCAATAATACTTTTATTTTTAATAATTTTATAGAGGTTGAAATTTGAATTAACTTCTGTTGAGCTAGCATGACCAAATAAGCAGAATCATCGCTTTTATTTTTGCAAACAATTTGTTCATTTTATGCAACCTCGAAATTTTATTTTTCACCACTAAATTATTACAATAATGATATTAAATTAATCATTTCTCAATTTTAATCCATAAAATAGCAGATCATAAAAAAAAATCATAAATAAATTTCGGAATAATTTAAAGTAAAATAATTTATGATAAATTTTCTAAAAAATCTATCTTCCACCTCAGGTGTGGCCGAATAGAATTTTTCATTCTATCCAGAACATATAGTATAAAATACAAGAGAGTCTGGATTTCTCGGACGTAGCTGGGTGATGACTCTGTATCTGGCGTCGCTTACCGTGGAATATAGAAGTCGTTTACCTTTCAAAGTTATTTGGGCCCCCTCCACCTTTTTCTGCACACTTCAGTAAGATAATCACACATAACATGTATGTATATATCTACAGGTACGGATGAGCGAGCAGGGTGATTGAGAGAAAGAAGGAGCGAGCGGAGGTAAGAACCGTCCAGACGTTTTATTTTAGTGGAGGTTCTCGGTCTGCTCATCCTTCATCCTTCATCCTTTATCCTGTCCTATCCCGTCTCTGCTAATTCGACATCATTCCTCTTCGTCTTTTGCTCTTTAATTCTACATTAGTGGGCGCTGTACTCGTACTTACACTCGTACCAAGACGCTAACTGGACGTGATGGCCCAGAGACCGATACGAGATACCAGCAGCCAACAGCCCGTAGGGACCCTCACCCTTACTGCAAATATCTTACCGAGAAAACAAAACCAAAAATCAAGGATCATGCGTGCAGCATACTTAATACCTAAAAGGTAAAGTATACATCACATATGTGTAACTGTCGAGGATTTTCAAGGTGGATGGATCATCGACATCCACTCCTCTAAAATATCTCCCAAATATCCCGGCCAATGAACCCTGGTGGTTCTTTTTTGCCCGGTAAGTTCAAGCACTCAATTATTCAGACAGACGATTTGGATTCGAAGGATAGCTTTTTTGGAGTTAATATAAATTGTTTTTTTGGAAAATATTTTTTTTTTTTTTTTTTTTTTGCGGTTCCAGGACCAAAGTGAGAATTGTACCACGGCTCATGCGCGGCCGGACCTAGATGGAAATAACACTCGACCTGACTACTGCTTTCGAAGTCATCGTCCCGCAGGTCGAACGGATCGATACAGTAATGGACGGAAAAACTAAACCGGGGGCTGAGTATCAAACGCCCTATTTTCCAAGATAAATTTAGGTCCTTTATAATTAAATTAAATTATATGAAGAGAAAAAAATTTTAAATTAAGGATTCATTTTTTGGCTCAAGAAAAATTTGCTTAAAAATAACTTCGGTCTTTTATAAAACTTTTTTTGTTTAAGTAAATTTTGTTTTTCTGTATATTTCCTCTATTTAAAAATGAATTTTAATGTAACATACCCAGAAAAAAAATGTTCTTGAATCAAGTATATATTTTTGAAGAGCTCAATATTCTTGGTTTGAGTAGAAAAATTCTTGACTTAAAAAAATTTTTCTTGATTTAAGGAAATTTTATTTAATTCAAGAATTTTTCGTCTTGATTAAAGACAATTAACCCCTTCAAAATTATATTCTTGGTTCAAAAATTTTTCTCTTGAATCGTTATTTTTTTTTTCTGTGTACAATTAATTTGAATATTACGATTTGAAATTTAATTTTTTTTTTTTAATTTGATGGTTAATAAATTGATTAGTTAATTTTAAGATCAATTTTTGGTTGAAATATTTTTTTATAATAGAATTAGAAACCCGGTTTTATTTATTATTTATAACACTAATTTATAGTGATAAAAGTTTTATTTTTAATGAAATAATGAACTGAAGTTAATTGATAAAGTAAATAGTATATTCTTGTGCGTTCAATAAACTTGGGTTTTTTTTGTTTATAAAGTCGAAGAACAAAAGTTAAAAATATAAAATTGATGTAAATTGTTAAGTATAGATTTTATTATTTTCTTATCGACAAAGTTATTTTTTTTATTAATGTCTCATAAAAGTTTCAGGTTCGGTTGCCAAGGCAACTTTTTCGAAATATTGATTTGTACATATCGTACATTTATAGTAAGTCTGTAGATAATCTAATTTTATGATATTCTTCAAACTTTTAACAGGAAAATCGTACAATAATAGCTACGTATATTTAATGTAAATGAATTAATAATTAATATAATTAAAATGATTAAATAAAGTCTTTTTATTTTTTAATTGTTATTATTATTATTATTGTTATTATTATTATTATTATTATTATTACTATAAATCTGAATTTTGCTGGCTATCCAGTCTATTGCACGAATTTTCATCTAATTATTTATAATATCGTTAGCCTGTATTCCCTCCAGGCATAAACGATTTTTATATTGTATAAATTATTATTATTATAATAGCTTTTAAAAAATAAATATTTCATGACATATTTGCTGCAATTTTTTTTCAATAATGTTCAAAAATATTTTTTTTATAGAAAATTTCATAAGCAAAAATTTTGATCTCTTATGTTTTTATTTTTGATAAAATTAATGTTTTAGAAGCTATGACCATTTTTAGAGTAACTAGATAATGATTTGGTTCTTAATTTAAAAATTAATTTTAATAATAATTTAAAACCTAATTTATTATTAATTGTTACAAAAGACTTGAGAAATTGAAAAAAAAATTTTATGTCTACTAATAATTAGTTTTAAATTTCAATTTACTTATAAAATTTTTAAATTAAAAATATCAATAATAGTAACATCAATAGTTAAGTAAATTAAACGTTTGTAAGCAATTATTGCTTATTACAATTACTACAGTTGTATGTTACGATATTACATCTACAAGACGTAATTCACGCGTAACATAATTTAAATAGAGAAGCAAAAGTAGATCTTATAGATGAGTCGAGGTGGTTCCCCTTACCATACGCTGAACGCGGTGCTCCGCGGAAGAGTACTTTCATTGCTGTTATACAACCGTAGAGCTAGTAGACCTAACCAACAGGGTACTTTAACTGAAGGAGAAATGGGAACATTCCCAGTGGTGCTCATATATAAGTATACTTATACATATGTATATATTTACGCAATTAATAATAATGAGGACGATAATTATGATAATCCGGCCGGTTAATTAATTTGCGATATGTTTATTAATCGGAATGAGCATCTCGAGTCCGCGGTGGGTTAAATAATAGCTGGATCAACTAGACTATCAGTCTAATAGGAAGTAATTACGCATACTTATATTGGTAATTAGGTGTACGTAATATAGCGATAACGCGAGTGATAAGGAGCGTAACGAGAGGATAAGGAAGGAGAGAGTTATTATTATTGAGAGTGAAACTTCAGACGTTCACCCGGTATAGCTTGTGGTTGTAATGCACACTCGATCAGTCGAAACTAAGAGTTTCATTTGGAATAATCGTTAATTGTATTGAATCGGTATCCTGGGGCTGATAAAAAAATTATTAAAGAGAAAAAATCATTCAAGCCAAGGATAATTTTTTAAATCAAGAATTTTTTTGCTTCATTTAAGGAAAAAGAACTCAAAATAATTTTCTTGGTTCAAGATTTTTTTGGATCAAGTTTATTTTTTTATAAAAATAATTATTTTGGTATGAAATATTTTTTTCTGATAAAAATTTTTTATTTAGACTTTTAAATTAATAAAAATATGTAAAAACTAAAGTATTAAATATTTTTCTTAATTTTTAACACTTCCAAGTGTTATTTGTCATAAAAATCCGTTTATTTAACATAAAATACGTCATTTTCACGTATAGTTTTAAGAACTGTGAATTAACGCCATCTTTCAGAAATTTTAAAAACTAAAATTGAAAAAATTACCATGAATCAAAAAAATACTTAATTATTATTTTCAAAAGAAATTTTGGAATAAGATTAATAAATAAATAAGAGTAATTAAAATTGAAAAAAAAAAATTTAGACTCGGTCAATACAGTGAGAAAATAAAAGTAAAGAGCATTGAGGATCTCGGGCACAGAGAAAGTGGAAAAGTGTATCGCATTTGAGTTGTGTTCGCTTTTTAAGCCTTCGCCTTCGACGAGGTAGCGGACTCACAAGCTGAGGCAAACATTCGTTTCTCGGTCGCGATCATCCAACGTGCTACATACCTTGAGATATATATCTTTTATACCACACGCCTACTTATGTTATATACATTCATATATATTTGTATACGTATATGAGTATCAATGTACGGCGAATATTAATTCGAAAGATTCATTTCTCACGATTCGCATTATTGTTCTGTCGAATTTACTTTCTATAATGTTAAATGCTATTATTTTATTATAATTGTTGTTATTATTAACTCTGTTTCTTTCTCAAGATTTATAGCTTTTTATTACGAGTAATTATATTTTATTAACACGGATTGTTACTTTCATTTGGGATCTGGATCTCGTGATAATCTTTCGAAATTACTTTTCGTTAATATACCGCAGTGTATCATTAATTAAATCGAATTCTTCTGAGATATTTGGACCATTTTTTGAGTGAATAATTTCTTTATCTCAATATTTAATTAATATTTGAATTTTAAAAAAATCAAATTGAAGTAAAATTTGTTCTGTTTTTGTTAAAATAATTATTTTGATTAAAAAATGCGAGATATAAAAAAAATAAGAATTTTTTTTTTGTAGGAAATTTAATTTTTTAATTCTTATGTTTTTTCCGTATTTTCAATATTTCATCCAAAATGCTCAATAAAAACTTTAAAAGTTATTTTTTTTTCAAATTTAAGGCATAAAAATTCTCAAAATTATCAAATTGGAAAAAAATTTACCCTGTTTTAATTAAAATAATTATTTCGACTAAAATTTAAATCTCAATTTTTCAAAGCTGAGATAAAATTTTTTTATAAAAAATTTTCGAGATTAATTCAAGAGACTGCCGGTCTTAGAATAGAAACTAAAATTCGGCAATTATATATTTGAGTCAGGATATATGGACGTGGTGAAGGTTACAATGAACGGACGCCTTGGAGGGTCGCAAGGTCAGGGTACCCGGCGAGACCTTGAACTCGAATTTCGGGTCTAAAATATATTCGCAGCTCAATAACCCATTTTATCACTTACTAATATTCGGGCATAGCGTCATGCTAATATATCGGGGACGGGTTGATTGAAATATATTCTTGCCAATAAAACCGTCATCCCAACAATAAAAAAATTACACACGCAATAATGCGTAACCAGTAACAAGTAATGTACTCACTGACGATCTAAAGTGTATTCAATAAATGTTAAATTCAATTATTTATAAACATCCCTGGTTTGGACTTTGTTTTGTGCTACTTATTCAACCATTTATATTTATTTTTACACTTCGCTCTTTTTAACAACAAATGTTCACGCTACCAGAAAAAACACGCTTGAATTTATATTATCACATGATTTGGGTTAAAATTCAAGTGGAAAGTTCCGAAGAAAAAAAAACGTAAATAAACATAAAAAACACATGTGTGTGTATTTGGTGTGGGTATAAATGTACATTAATTTAAGAATTTACCAGTGGATGCAGATTGTAGCTTGGAAAGTGTCTTTCTCCATCAGGAATATTCATTGGTTTATTTAAATTTATCATTAACATAAAAAATCAGCTTTCGGACATGTAACGGTAAAGATTTTTTATCGCGGGTATTATCATTTTATCCAAAATGTATTTTTTCTTTTATTTATTGTGTATTGAAAAAATATAAATTTCAGCGAATTTGTTTTTTTATTCATTATTTTTTTTTTTTTATTTTTAAGAATTTTTTTGGCAAGTAAAGTGGACTTTTACTTCAATTAACCGGAAAAATTAATTTATTTTCGAATTTTTTAGATTTAAATTAATAATAGTAATAAAAATTCATGTAAAATTTTTTTTGACATATTATTATTAATTTAGAATAATAATAATAATGTTGCAAATTTTTTAACCGCTTGAAACTTTTTGATTTATTTTTTTTTAAATAAATGACTCCGGAAAAATTTTTTTTAAATTGCTGCAATTTTTGTGACTAAAGATTTTTTAACAATAATTTATTTGTTAAAAAGAATTAAAAATTATCAGAAGTCTATTTATATTAATATAACTTTTTTTAAACAAACATCTTATAAAATTTTATTAAAAAGTTACCAACAATCCCAATAAAAAAAAAAAATTATAATTATATCCGTCCAATAAAAAAAATTCCACCCTATTCGTAAGATAAAAAAAAGAACCACTGAATCATCGCAAATAGAAAAAAAAAAAAAAACTACGAATAACTACCAAAACACATTAACGCTGACCCTCGGCTTTTTTGCCTATCGCTTAACCGAAACTCAGCAAAAAACAAACTATTAAGTAACACCCCGAATTAACAGCGATAACTTGACACAATCTCCTGAAAGGAGGATGAATAAAGATCCAACCCGTATAATTTATTATCTCTTTTAAAATATTCCCGCAATAAATAATGATTGACATTAATGTATACATTACCTGTCAGTATGTGCTTTCTGTCACCTGGTCCATACATTCAATGTTTAAACGACTTTATTTACGCCCGTAAAATTAATTATTATTGATATTTGTCTCCCTTCTGTTATATTCTACAGGATTACTTAATTACTAATAAATAGCCGGGTAGTAAATATACAAATAAAATCTAAATTGTGACTCGGAAATCGGCGACAACTCGCGGCCGGTTTTCGCGGCCTCGATCAGCATGTATCTTCTTTAGCTATACGCTTCAATACATCCTATGCCCGAGTTGAAGTTGCGAACTCGTGGATATATTCACTGGCCAGATTGTGTTATCTCCTCGTTTTGGAGCACATACACCACCAGAGATTAGAGATAACACTTCTTTTCCGTTTTGTCTTTCCTTTCTCCCCCGGCTGTTTTTGCCTGAAAATTTATCACTGCGCTTTCGGTCAATCACATCCCATGTAAAATAAAATATATTTACAATTTTATTTATTTTTTAAAAAATAAAGAAAAAATTTTTTTAGCAATTAAAAGTCATTAAATATCACAGAAATTCATCCACTGGATTTTCTGTGACAGAAATAAAAATTTTCCGCGGCTTTTTCGCCGGCAATTTAAGCTTTAATTTTTTTTTTTAAATTAATCAGGAAAAATAATAGGCCTGAGTTATTGGAGCCTGAGCTTTTGGATTATCAAGTATGACAATTACAGATAAGTTTGAGAAAGCATGCGGGAGTGGATGGGCAACCGCGGAATAAATACCCCCCGCCACACTATCGATGCTCACGGTTTCGCGTTCCACGCGCAACTGAAGCGAGAGTCATACTGGTGAGTCTGGTGTACCCGCGGTGTGTACGTCAAACGAAACCGAATCGCCGGAGTTGAGATACTACCAGGACTTACATGTCGTGTATATACTTTTATATACTTTGACTTACAACCCGGCTGGTTACACCCAACACCCAGAGCTTTGATTTTTAATTGGATTAAATTAGATTGATTTTGGGGGAGTCAGTCGGATGGTAGTGATTAATTGGACAATAAGTCAAAAATTTGGGGTGTGAAAATTTTCCTAGTTATTACCCGTGTAAAAATGATATATCTTTATGAAGCTCATAATGAATCTCATATTTTGACACTAATATGAGATTCATATTAGAGCCATATCAATACATTTGAAATCCGTAACATGTAAAACACTTATGGGAAAGAATTTTTTTTAAAGTAGATTAGTAAAATTTTAATTTTTTCTGTTAATCAGAGGATATATATAATGATTGAGAAAAACAATATTTTTATCATGCACTATACTGTTGAACTACTTAACTTTCCTCCTTGACTTTCTTAACTTGGAAGAATATTCAGAAAAACACTGACTATCTTGGTTTAAAAAAAATTTTTAACTGAAAAAATTTTTTCGTCTTAAGATAGGGGAGGGGGGGGGCAAAATGGGGTAGGGGTGGCAAAATGGGGTACCCCCAAAATTTCGTAAGAAAATTTTTTTTTTCCAAAAAGCTCTTTCAGCTTCCTAAAATATATTTTAAAGTCATTTCTTACAGTTTAAAAGAAAAAAAAATTTTTTAATTAAAAAAACAAAAAAAATTTTTTTTTTCTAACTTTTCTTACAGTAATTTTTATCGTCATTGTGCATCGTAATAAATTTTTTTTCACATCTACGATTACTTTTTCTAAATTTTTAAGTTCTCGCTTTACAAATGAATAATTAAAAAAAAAAAAAAATTCGGGGAGTCATTGGTTCCATGCCAGTTTTCGAAAATCAAGTTCTAATCTGATCTTCACATTTTTAAGGTCCTAGGAACTAGTTTTTAATATTCCTACGAGGATATCTGTCGGCGTGTGTGTATGTGAGTGTAAACCTCTAATGTGTCGAAGAAAAATCTTACACAGAAAGAAAAATTTCTTGACTGGAGAACAAAATTCTTGGCTCAAGAAAATTTTCAAGTGCCTGAAGGAAGACTGAAGTTGTGTTGCCGGAAATAAAAATTTTTTCTTGAAATTCTATTTTTGGTGGAAGTAATTTTTTCTTAATTCAAATTATCATAAATACTTGATGCAATAAATTTTACATTTGATCAAGATTTTTAGATACTTTAGGGAAGCAGTGCCACCTACTTCAGCTGAGAAAAAAATTTTCTCACCTTGAGAAAATTTTTCTCTTGAATATTTGATACCCATTTTATATTATTTTAGCGTGCAATTATACATATTGAATGAAAAAAAAATGATTCAACATTATTTGATCTTCCCATTTGATATGTTAATCAATAAAAATATTAATAAAAATTTACTTCTATCTTTATATTTAATTTTTTGGAGCAAGAGGCTGAATTTTCTCAAAACAAGAAGATTTTCTTGACTTAAATAAATTTTCTTGGATCAAGATACATATTTGTTAAAACAAGAGAGTTAATTTTGTTGGAATAAGTGAAATTTCTTGTGTCAAAAAGAAAATTTTTTTTTCGCACAAGAAAATAATTAGGAAGAAAAATATTTTCTTGGCTCAAGTGAACCTTTTTTCTGTGTAAACTAACCATTCTAAAAGAATGTCTTTTTCAAATAACTTCGAAATTTATTCTCGGATAATTTC